>NC_060119.1:824884951-825189284 GCF_021461395.2 Schistocerca americana
CACATTTGTGATTCCTGGTTCGAAGCGATGGGGGTACAGAGAAGGAGGAGGAGGAGGAGGATGGGGATGTAAGAAACGTTACCCCCTACCCTTCCCCTGGATCCGCTATTGCTTAGTATTCAGTAACGGCGCACGTTGTACGCGTCAGGGCCACTTGCCTTTTAAAATATGCGTCTACTGAAATAAGATAGAATAAAACCTCAAAGACGTACTAATACGTAGAGAGGTGAACAATCCGCCAAACTTGACAGCGAAAGCTTCAAAGCGCCATTTTATGTCATACAGTAACCTCCGCCCCCCTCCACCCCCCGTCACCGGTTCCTTAAAAAATCGGACCACATGTACAATAAAGCATCAAACTTGTCATTACTTTACAAATGTGCTAATGTGTTAAATATTTAGTGTGAAGCATGTATGCGAGAAAAACTTTAGAAAAGGTTTCAAATTATGCTTAAAGTAGTTTCGTAATCGGTAAGTAAAGTGACGTCTGATCGCATTGCACCGGCCTTTATACTGAGCCATAGTTCGCAGTTTGCAATAAAAATAGGTGTTTCCATTTAAGATTTAAAAGTTGCCCCCACTCCACTCAAGGGGGCGGGGACTGGAGGTCACGTGTACTATCATTTGATGTCCGCCTTTGAGCTTATGAACTCGTCTTACGCACTATGTTTACCTGATGTATAGTTTTCCAGATAATCTAATCTGATACTTCAGATGGACCACCGTGTTTACTGCGCTGTGTCTAGTACAGTGATGTACTTCTCTGAGCACTGTCTGTAAATCGTGTTGTTAATAGATGTGGTACTAAAAGGTAATAAATCGATTTGTGGTAGGCTGAGGCAGAGGGGCTGCGGGGTGTAAGTGGGATAAAGTTTCGAAAAGATTTGAAATGATGTGAAAAGTGTGTTGGAAGTTGCTAAGTGCACTCATTCTCAGTTGATGAATATAGTCCGGCTATCTGCACGCCGTTAATTATGCTTCCTCAATACAAACAGTTTTTAGTTTTAACACCTGCCTTACTGTGTTAAACATTTAACATACGGTATTGACTCTTAGTGATGAAGTTATGCCTTCATTTTAAATCTGGCTAATGATGCGTGAAATACTTAAAATATAATTTATTTTGCCCTTGGAAGCCGCTAGACAGGCAACCTGCAATTGAAACTGGGTTCCAGATTTCAGTTACTTCGACAGTCATTAGTAATATAGACGATTCTGTCAGAAACATGTAAGTTAGTTGTACGTATCCGTCTGGACAAATTTGTAAGCTTCTCCTCTGTGTAGCTTCAAACACCTTGACACGTACACATGCTAAGTTCAGCTCTCTGTACATACGTGAAGTCCTTATCGTTTACTGCTAGTTATTTATTTCAGCGTTTTTTCAGGAGCATCCAAAACGCTGACAGCATTGAGTCTGTACAGAAATGGATAAGACAACCCCTATGAGCGGGCGTCAAAGACATTATATAGTCGAAAGTGATGCAGATCATTTCACTCGTATGATCGGGAGGGAGACAAACTGACGACAAAGTGGTAATAGTCTTAAGAATGACAGATAATACTGTGTTACCATTTAAAGTACGTTTTCATTCGTAATTATGAGTGGTTGCAGGTACTGAAATATTTTTGTTCGTCCTGAACACTGTACATGAAAGCTTGTCTAATAAATATGACCCAATCAATCTTTCCGAGAAGGTTGGTTGGTTGGTTGGCTGATTTGGGGGAGGGGAACCAACAGCGAGGTCATCGGTGCCATCGCCTTAGGGATGGATGGAGAAGGAATCGGCCGTACTCTTTCAAAGGAACCAAGCCGGTGTTTCCCTGAAGCGATTTAGGGAAATCACGGAAAACCTAAATCAGTACGGCCAGATGCAGGTTTGAACTGTGGTCCTCTCGAAGATGAGTCCAGTGTGCTAACCACTGTGGCACCTAGCTCGCTCTTTCCGAGAACCAATCAGAAAACAGTTTGTTGTCACAGTTAAATCCACTGGTCCGTAGCTGAAAATTCAATGAACGCTCGTTGCGGGAATTCGAGGAAGTCGGGATTGCTCTTAGGTATAATATAACATGAGTACCGGTGGTTGAAAACTCAGCTATCGTCTCAATTTGCGACATCAGATCAACGTGTCACTCGCTCATGATGTAATTTACATGAAGTAACATGAAGAAAAATAAAAAAATAAATAACCACAAGTAGTTCAGCAGTCATGTCTTTAGATTAACACGTTCTGTATTGCTGAGTAAATAATAATAATTTCGTCTGCCTCACTGACCTGGTCCAAGTCTTTCAACTGGATGCCACTTCGGCGACTTGCGTGTTCCTAGCCAACTCCAGTTAAACAACCGGTGGAAGGGGACTTAGAGTTTATCGTGGAAGCCTAACCACTTCTCATATCTGGCGACTCCTTACATCGTTGAGTGATGTAGGCTAGGATAAAACGCATACTGAAGCGTCGAACTGGGATTCGATTCCTCGATCTCTTGGTTGCAAGTCAAGCGCTTTTTCGCTAGTCCAATAGGCCCAACTGCTGGTAAAGTGCAGGCGCATTTTCTCTAGCACAGAACCCAATTCGTTGCATGTGCCATTTTTTATTAGATAAACAGGGTGATTCAGTGATTATAGTATAAAATTTCAAGGATGATGATGAGTAAATGTATTAGTTAGAGGTAAGGGACCTTGGACCGGAAACGATCCAGTCAAAAATTACACGCGAAAATCGTTTTGATACATCTGACAGAAGAACAATTATATTTTATCTAAGATTGTAGGGTGGGCAAATTTCACAGTTGGTGGTAATGACCGAAACAAGAAAATCCTAGTACACATGAACTCTAAACTGCATAGCTTAAGAGCTATGAGCACTTGTTCCACTGCAATACTGTGGAGCACATCTCCTCTACTGCAAACTTTTTGGTTTCCATATTTTTGGAGGAGGCGGTATGGACCGAAGGACTGGCAGCAAAAGAGATGTGTTTCACTCTACCGAAGATGAACAAGTGCTCACAGCTCTTAAGGTATGCCTTTTAGAGCCCATGTTTACTAGACACTATTTCTTTGTTCCGATCCATAATCGTACCATCTCCGAGCGTTGCCTATTCTATGATCTTAGCAACAATAGTACAGATACATGCATTCCACTGTCAGAGGTATCAGAGCGATTTTTGGTTGTACTTTATACTCTGTTGTTTCCTCGTCCATTATTCCTAGAAGTGTGTATCATCATCAAGGAATCGCGCTGTAGGTCTGTGGGTATATCACTGGACATTAAATCACTGATTCCAAGGAGAAAAAACTCTACGAGAGAAGTAATTGGTGGGTAAACTTCACCATGTGGGATTGTCATGCTAGAGTCTGCATTGTTTGCAACAAGAAGATTAGAGGTGTTTACTTCGCAGTACCGGATTCACGTTACCTATTTCCTCAGTTCCGTAACATATCTTATTCCGTTTACTTACTTTAGGGGTTGTTATGTCCTAAGTCACGCACCCTAAATTTCAGGATGTATCTTGAGATGAATACTGCAGTATGTTGTTTTTTCGTGTCACAGGATCATTGTGTATTTTATTAAACCAAATTACATAAATTTCTTGTTCCGGACAGAGGCTTATTTTATCAGTCGTAGTCTAGGAAATAGAACCAATGCTCATCACTTTCCTTCCACAGCAGATATAGTGGAACCTATCGATTAACAGATATTTCGTATCCGTGGCGCCATCGTCGGTTGGCCAAGTATTTAGTTCCACTGCAGCTATATGTTCTGCAGGTAGAAGAGAAATATGGCATCTGGTCCTAACCACAACTCATCACGGTATGTGTAAGTATGGAAGTAGTGTTGGCTACACTACTGGAAATCTATTCACGAAACGATATACTGCAGATATGAATGAAATAATACCCTTTCCAGAAGAGCATCTCAAGTCATACATAATACTAATGTATTTAGTGGCCCCTAATCGTGAAAAAAATGTTCTATTTTTTCGAAGTGAGGAAATACATAGTGCCCACTGGCTGAGAATCAAGAGATAGATCCATCTATTACGCAGAAGTGAAGTTTACTTGATATTCTTCAACTGGACGTGTTACGGCCATCAACTGTCACATTCATGGGGTTTTCCCGAAACTTGTGCCACTCCTTTGTAAGCGGGACGTTTCCTAAGAACACCGTTGTTGTTCTGAGTTGACCTGCACCTTTCAAAAATCCATTACCTCTCGACTGTGCTCGGTAAAACTTGTGTCTGAGATCATTTCTCGCTCTACAGCAACTAACCGAAGGCGGACCTTATGCTAGCACAAGGCTCCGTCAAACGGTAGCCTTTTCTACCTCTTCGTATGCACACAGTTTTACGTGGCACAGTTTATGTATATGAACACAATATTTATTCAGTTCTCTCGGTGTCTGGAGACTCGAATGCTATGAAAAGGAAACACACGAATCACGTGATGAACGCCGATCTTGGTTGCTCAAGTGTATCTCGGGAACTAGTCGCCAACAGGCATTCTCTTACCTTCGGTGTGAATTTCAACGTCACAGACTTGATCCTTAATCATAACTCTGGATTTAGGACATGTTCAGTAACTCTCGCATACAAGTGGATCGCAATAGCTCTCGCGCTATGCGATGACCCCCTGTGCTATCGAACGTTATATCTGCAGGAGTAATTAGGAAGCCCTGCGGGACTCGATGTCATAATCTGATTTACGGAGGAGCTTAATTAGACCGGTCAGTTATCTGACCAAATGAGGCGTAACGCTGCGGCAGAGAGCAACGTCGGTTTGCAATTAGCGGTTACCCTTTGAGGGAACATGCTACTGTTCTGCCGTGAGCGCTCTAAGAAATTCCGAGTTCATGAATTCAGCATGCTTTATTTCTCTAGCATAGTTCGTATTACACTTCTTTAATTACAGTTCTTTTTGATTTTTATAAAATATATATCGTTTTATTACTATTGTTTTAATACTTATTCTTTCAATAGGGTTTTCAATTATTAGTCCTAATTTGATTAGAATTTTGTTAGTTTCAACAGCAGTAAAAGTCATGCAATGAAAAATGGAGTAAACGCAGTGTCCGACGCGGTGTTAAATCTTAAAAGTCAAGGTTCTAGACTGGAACTCTCAGCTGCGTGCCTCTCTCTCTCTCTCTCTCTCTCTCTCTCTCTCTCTCTCTCTCTCTCTCTCTCTCTCCCGTTGAGCTGTCGAACTAGATTCATAATCTTCCTTCCATTTGCTCCTAACCCCAACCTCTCTACCCCTTTCACACGAAACTTATTCATACTGAATCTACTGTCCTAGTGTACAGACGGTATGAATACCTCTTCATCAAGAAGCACCATTCCAGCTTATATTCCACGGAAACAATCCACACATTATGTCTGAGACATTTTCTACTACACTTTTCCCCGAAGGTGTGCTAGCCTTTGACTAGTTTGGTTGAACAGTCTGTCTTTTTAAGGAGGCAGAGCTAAACAAATTAAAGCTTCTCAAGTATTCTTACAACGCTGGCTGAAGGAAACATTTTCTTCTGCAGTATTGATTCTAATTTATTCTTCTATTACCGAGCCGTGAAACTCTTAAAATGACGATTTTGACCAATGCGATTTACTTTCGTTTGCATTTTGAGGGTGCATTCCTAAAGAAACGAGGTGAAGCCCTGCAAAAATTAAATTGTACTTTATGTCAAAAGCATTACGCAGTACTGTTGAACAACTTGTGCCACAGCGACACAAGGTGTCGACTAGCCGTCTCGTAAATTTCCTGGGAGGGCGTTGTAAAGCAGTTCCGAACTTACTGCTTGTCGTCCTCATCTGAAGTGAATCGTTTGCCTCTCACTGCCGTCTTTAGTTCACCAAAAAGAGCATAATCTCAGGAAGACAGGCCGGGGCTATATGGAGGGTGAATAAGGACCTCACATCTGAATGCAGTGTGGCGTTTCAGAACCGTGCATCGTTGGCCAATGACATCCGTCCATTGCTGAATCACTTCTGCCACACCTTGACCCTCGCAACGGACATGAAGTGTTTCTGCATACACTTTTGCTGTTCTTGGATGAATTTCTGTCACTGCAATCCTTAAGCTGTCATGAAATGCACTGCAGCCCTTTTCTCTTCTTTAAAATCCTCCATTTCTCTTTTCTCAGTACTAATGACTTGGGAAACGTTTGATCTAGAACGCCCAAAACCGTACGAAACCATTCCATCACATATGATATTTTAATAGAGAGAGAAAAAGTAGCAAGATATCAGTACCCTAGGAGGGAAATTAAACGTAATTCAATGACGTCAGTGTATCAGCCCATTTTCAATCGACGCCAAGAAACCTCTGCTTAAAATAATTATAATAGCCCAAAAACACAATACTACACACCTGATAGTGCTGATTTTAGTCGTAATAGTGTAGATGCGGGGTTTCGATGAAGTAATTGACACAAATTGGAAGAAAACAGTGTGCATGCCTCACTAAAACCACGTTTCTGGATTCAAAATCAATTTCACATTCAAGCACTCCAATATCAAAGGCCGCACTAATTAAATTTTCAAATGACGACACGGCTATGTCAGTGTCATAATCTGCCATTCTGCATCCGTACTGCGACGTAGCCGTATACCTTGGTGCACAATGATTGTAAACCACAGTGCACAGTTTGATGATAAAATAACGATCATGTAACTTGTTTCTTGACACATTGTGATCTTACAAAATCTGCAGTTGCAATTTGTGATCATTTAGTTGTGAAATAAACCTCACATAGCAGCAATACCAGGAAGGTCATACGTAGTATACTTTCCAGAGTTGCTTACCATCCAAAAGAAAAATGAGCATTTTGCACAGAATATTTTAATCTTTGTATACCATTTGATCATTTAATTTCAAAAATTTTCGGAATTATGAAATACTCTTTACGTATATTCACGATGAAATCTACTTGTTATATGCGGTAACTTCGTGCTTCGGCTTAACTCCGTGCTTCGGTTTAGGGTCTTCACAAATACATCCGAGTAAAAGGTATTCTGTTACTGTCGTTGTTGTGTCTCTTGCTTTGTTGAATTCCTCGTATTAGTGGGTACTCCGCAATTCTCGTCATCTCCGTATAGGCGTGTCAATCCGCATCCACTTCGACCTACCTATTGTAATCGAGTCCTGATCTCCAATTATAATTTTCGCCTTGTGCGCTTAAACTACTGCATCTAGTACATTCCCTTTGATTTTTATAGCTACGGTCTTATTCTTTTATACACGTTACCTTCAGGTGTTCGAACAGCGTATTCCGTTCAACATCGTCAAAGCTTTCTCTAAAATGTGAATTGTATTCGGAGACTGTATACACGATTGTACGTCTGCTATACAATTAACTAATACAAAAGAAAATTTGTGCCGGAACAGGACTTGAATCCGGGTATCCCGCTTTAGACCAGCTCTCGCCTTAACCACTTTGGGTATCCATGCACGATTCAGGGCAAGCTCTAAACTTTCATATGTCCTAGTGTCTACGTCCCTTAGAGCTCGCACACAAATCGTACAATTCCCGCAATGGGAGACACGTGGTGTTAGCTCGTCAGTTTGCTTTTCTTTGACATAAAATGCCCTAGAATAGTGTATGTATTTTACAGTGTCTCTAAATTTTGATGCAGCGTTCCTCTGGAAATACGTGCTTCGAACTATACAACCACTGTGAAATATAGACACTGGCCTACTGGCTTTCTCGAAAGCTACAAGTGCTATAAACGTAGGTTTGTCTTTTACTGAAGCTATGTTGTAAAAGGCAGAGGATCAATATTTCTTCGCATGTTCATACACACGCATATCTGCGGAACCCAGTCTCATCTTCTCCTTGGCCTACATATACCAGTCCTTCCATTATTTTGCAAGTAACGCGTGTTAGTAGTTTGCAACCATGATAAACTGATGGTACGTAATATTCATACCAACATTAGGTGTAAGTGAAATTTCAATTTCTTCACGAAACATGACGAATTTAGCTTGTCTCATATAGCTTGCATACCAGGTGTTATGGCGAAGACCCGTTCTCAGTAAAGATCTTAATAATTCTGGGGGAGTGTCTTCTATTCTAGATACCTTGTTTCGACTTACATATTCTTTAAAAAATTTGATTTTATGTTGTAAGTGGAGCTTTGTTACCTGTGTTGCTCTGTCACTATCTATGGCAGAGACAAGATGTGATCTGCAAATGTAGAATCGCGCCAGGCGTCCTCTTGTAATCGACAATATGAGTTTTCATCAGAGACACCGTGGGTCCAGTGTGCGTACAAATATTTGACGACTATCAGCAGTAAGTCTCATAAAACGTTGAGCCGAAAATCATGCGAAAGTGCAAGTGTCTGTCGCATAGTGCCCTACATTAAATGCTACCACGTGGGATGTGCAGTACATGTTACTTCACGCACTTCACTCGCTCTGAACTCAGCTAATTGTTGCTTGAGAATAGCAAGTACAATGGAGACACATTAGGTTATCAGTTTGATCAGTTTATGTGAAACAAGATCCGTATAACTCTGTGAAGCGCGTCTCTGTTATATCGTCAAATCCCTCGAACTAGTGACTGACATGTATCTACGTATTAGTTCAATACGCCCGAACGTAATCCGTTAGGAAAAACCAATCACGTTCCACCTGTTTAGTTGCGTTCTAAAGAGCTGTTGATACCTCGCGTCCGCTACGGGATATTCCCGTTTATTGGAAATGTCGGCAGCGCCAATTTGTGCGTGCGGCGTATTGCTGCTCTCGGCGCGGATTTGTCCGTAACATGCTTTCACGGCCTAACTGCCTCTTTGGTGACCAAACCGTATAATTCTACGTATCATGTTCGTAGTGCTTTTAAGCAGACGTCGTTTTATGTCGGGGATAATATCATTACACCGGCACGCTGCCTGCTTACCACCAGTACAGCGATAGCGTCCGTTCGCGAGTGATTCTCGATGGAAATAGCGCGTACCAAAATTAGATTCAGGCAGCAACGGAAATTTCTGAAACTCTGTTGCATGCCAGTTGCCAAATTTCTGCAACACTTATTACATTTGTTTTAAGTGAAAGAGGAATACCACACTCGCACATCAATGTCCGTCTGCAACACTTATTACATTTGTTTTAAGTGAAAGAGGAATACCACACTCGCACATCAATGTTGGTCAGATAATTTTGTGTCAAAACCTATGGATTAATAGTCATGTTCCTTGAAAAATTATCAAAATCTAATATTCCCCGCATTCCGAAATAATGAAGATAGTGACCAACACAGACTTCAATAAGTCCAATATATAATTTAGTTTCAGGTCTATAAGCATAAGTCTCCACTTTTCACGTCATCTACCCCTGTGTCATCTGGGTCCAGGACAAATAGCCCACTATTCTCGTCACGTAAACAAACTGGCCACTTAGCCTAGTTTTCATATGTGAACAAATTACTCGTTTGTGCTCTTAAATTATGTTTATGCAAGGATATTTTAGGGCCATATGCTTTTAGTCTTACGTTACCATAATTTAAGACCCAAAATTACCGACTTTGTCTCGTTTCTGAATAGCCCTTTTGCACACTTATCCTAATTTAGAAGACCTACTCACTTGAGCTCGTAAGTTATCTTTTTGTAAGTTTAACTTACGAGCAGATACTTTTAGCCTCTTCTCAGTTACAATAGTTTATGACTCTAAATCACCACCTTCCCTCCACCACTCCTGTAGTTCCTCTGCAGACTAGGAGGAACATGCGGCACCAACAAATGGTTCAAATGGCTCTAAGCACTATCGGACCTAACATCTGAGGTCATCAGTTCCCTAGACTTAGAACGACTTAAACTTAACTCACCTAAGGACATAACAAACATCCATGCCCGAGGCAGGATTCGAACCTGCGACCGTAACGGCAGCGCGGTTCCGGACTGAAGCGCCTAGAACCGCTCGACTGCAGCATCCGGCTGGCACCAACATGATGGCTGCCCAGCCCATAGTGCATGACGTACAACAGCATGTCTTCACGAATTGTTTCCAAATCGTTGGATTAGACACAGAGGACTTTTACCTTGGGTAGCCCGTTCCCTGGATTTGACTCCTGTAGACATTTTTTGTGGGGAAAGTTGAAAGACACTGTCTACAAGGACATACCATCTACTACCGATGATATGCAACGACGTTCTACTGCAACCTGCAGAAATGCTAGCACGTGTGCAGCATTCCTTCCATATCAGACTGGCAGCGTGTACTGCCGCTACCGGTGGTCATGTTCAACATAGCTGTGATCGTCAGCTGTCTCGTTACTGGTCATGATCCACATAACTAGTGTATGGACCTTGTGTTGTTCTTTAGTGCGTGCTGCCACAGAGTCGATGTAGAAAATTTTCAAAATACGCTATCTCCTAAACGATCTGCACTAGAGTCCTGCAACAAACACCGCTGACATTCTAATTTACAGTACTTTTAGGTCGTTAGTGTCAACAGGCAGTATTATATTTTAAAAAAGTATGTTTGCACAAAAAGTACTTCTAAGTATTATTACAATCCGTTCATTGGCTAACAGTCGCACCTCTGACTACAAGTCCATCTGTGGAAACTGCACAACAATAGCATTTTCCATTCCTGCAGTATTTCCGCTGCAAGATTTAGGTGATTCAGCCCGCATATACATACATAGTACAATGATCATAGGACCTCTCTACTTACAGATATTGTTTGTTTCCCACTTACATTGGAGTGTAATCGCATTTGACAGCTTGCGCTTACACAGCTTTGTGTTATATTTATACACTCCTGGAAATGGAAAAAAGAACACATTGACAGCGGTGTGTCAGACCCACCATACTTGCTCCGGACACTGCGAGAGGGCTGTACAAGCAATGATCACACGCACGGCACAGCGGACACGCCAGGAACCGCGGTGTTGGCCGTCGAATGGCGCTAGCTGCGCAGCATTTGTGCACCGCCGCCGTCAGTGTCAGCCAGTTTGCCGTGGCATACGGAGCTCCATCGCAGTCTTTAACACTGGTAGCATGCCGCGACAGCGTGGACGTGAACCGTATGTGCAGTTGACGGACTTTGAGCGAGGGCGTATAGTGGGCATGCGGGAGGCCGGGTGGACGTACCGCCGAATTGCTCAACACGTGGGGCGTGAGGTCTCCACAGTACATCGATGTTGTCGCTAGTGGTCAACGGAAGGTGCACGTGCCCGTCGACCTGGGACCGGACCGCAGCGACGCACGGATGCACGCCAAGACCGTAGGATCCTACGCAGTGCCGTAGGGGACCGCACCGCCACTTCCCAGCAAATTAGGGACACTGTTGCTCCTGGGGTATCGGCGAGGACCATTCGCAACCGTCTCCATGAAGCTGGGCTACGGTCCCGCACACCGTTAGGCCGTCTTCCGCTCACGCCCCAACATCGTGCAGCCCGCCTCCAGTGGTGTCGCGACAAGCGTGAATGGAGGGACGAATGGAGACGTGTCGTCTTCAGCGATGAGAGTCGCTTCTGCCTTGGTGCCAATGATGGTCGTATGCGTGTTTGGCGCCGTGCAGGTGAGCGCCACAATCAGGACTGCATACGACCGAGGCACACAGGGCCAACACCCGGCATCATGGTGTGGGGAGCGATCTCCTACATTGGCCGTACACCACTGGTGATCGTCGAGGGGACACTGAATAGTGCACGGTACATCCAAACCGTCATCGAACCCATCGTTCTACCATTCCTAGACCGGCAAGGGAACTTGCTGTTCCAACAGGACAATGCACGTCCGCATGTATCCCGTGCCACCCAACGTGCTCTAGAAGGTGTAAGTCAACTACCCTGGCCAGCAAGATCTCCAGATCTGTCCCCCATTGAGAATGTTTGGGACTGGATGAAGCGTCGTCTCACGCTGTCTGCACGTCCAGCACGAACGCTGGTCCAACTGAGGCGCCAGGTGGAAATGGCATGGCAAGCCGTTCCACAGGACTACATCCAGCATCTCTACGATCGTCTCCATGGGAGAATAGCCGCCTGCATTGCTGCGAAAGGTGGATATACACTGTACTAGTGCCGACATTGTGCATGCTCTGTTGCCTGTGTCTATGTGCCTGTGGTTATGTCAGTGTGATCATGTGATGTATCTGACCCCAGGATTGTGTCAATAAAGTTTCCCCTTCCTGGGACAATGAATTCACGGTGTTCTTATTTCAATTTCCAGGAGTGTACATTACATGTGACTTCGAGAACTTATGTTTCCGTTACAGCAGATAGTTATCCCTCACTTAATTAACAGAATGTTAAGAATATTATAGTGATCGTAGGTACACAGTAGCCCTCCTAAGAGTCTTCAGGTGCATTTTCTCTTGTTCTTTGGTATATGCACACACCAAAAGAAACTTCATCAACTCGGGTCAGAGAGTTCCGGAACCTGTACAGAAAATTCGAATAGTGAGCAACATAAACATCATTGCCGCTCTTTTTATTGCTCATGAAAACCACACATTGCATGTTGTACCACCATACAGCGAGACCTTAAGAGGTGGTTATTCAGATTTCTGTACACACCGGTACCTCTGGTACCCAGTAGCATGTCCTCCTACATTGTTACGTGCGAGTATTCGTAGTGGCATACTACCCGCAAGTTCATCAAGGCACTGTTGGTCGAGGTTGTCACACACCTCAACGGCGATCCCTCAGAGTGGTTGCTGGGTCACATTGTCCATAAACGGCATCAATTTATTCCAGGCATGTTCTATAGGGTTCATTTTTAGGGAACTGTAGCTGAGCAATGTCGTTATCCTGAAGGAAGTCATTCACAAGATGTGCACGATGGTGGCGCGATTTGTCGTCCATGAAGACGAATGCCTCGCCAATATGCTGCAATATGGTTGCACTATCGGTCGGAGGATGGCATCCACATATAGAACAGCCGTTACGGCGCCTTCCATGGCCACCAGCGGCGTACGTCAGCTCCACAAATGCCACCCCAAAACAGCAGGGAAACTCCACCTTGCTGCACTCGCTGGACAATGTGTCTAACAAGGGGAGGCTGCCAAGTGTGAAATTCCGATTCGATTCATACTGCGCATAATAAAAGCTCATGGCCAGAGGTGTAATGTGGAAAAGCACCAAGATGCACCTCTCAGCCGTTGTCGAGAAAATCGCCAGTTAAAAGAAACCGTTGCGGTGAAACACTCTCTACGATTTATAACTTTCTACAGCGTCGTAGCGGAGCGGTAAGCGCTCGGGTTCGTAATCCGAAGGTCGCCGGATCGAATCTCGCTCGATGCAACCTTTTGTTTAATATTGTTTTTTTGTAATTCAAATGTGTATATACACACACACACACACACACACACACACACACACACACACACACACACACACATGTATATATATTTATATTCAGATTAGATAATTCCCGGCAATCAGTTGCAACAATTATGCATATAATAAGTTGTTGAAAGTCGTTTGTCGTGGGAAAACTGGCGACTTCCGCAAACAAAGTTGTATTTCACAAATGTTATTAATTGTCTTCATAATGTTTACCACGTATAGTTAACGGAAGACGTAGAAACGATATTCCGAAACGAATAGGTATAGTGTAAGTCAAACGTTCGAATTAGAGTAGAGACCCCCGAACACAAATTTGCTGTGGCAGGTATGAAATATAAACTCCGTTACTCGCTCGTTACACTCGAAGGACAGATGTTGAATGGGCCGAAACTAGCCGCCGCATAACAGCGTAGTTGCCTGCTAGCTTCGAAAGAAGGTAGATGCGGTCGCTAGCGCAACTTATAACATCGTCGAAAATCAGTGCGTACGTGAGAGCTTTGTTACAGCCTGTTAAACAGACGGAAAAATGGAAGCGGTACAATTGGAGAGCGATCCGGGCCCTTCGCATGAAAGTGATGTGATTCTATACACAGTGAAGTGGCGAAACAGCAATTGAAAGATGCGTTGGTGTATTTTGAAAGCCTCCATCGTAGCAGTATTCGCATCGCAGCAGAACCGTCATCATCAATCAACGAAGAAGCCATGGTAATTAGGGAAGAAATGTTCCAGATTACGCTGCAAATGCTCGCCGAAAAAACCCTCGTTCATGATGAGCAACTGATACACATTAATGAAGTCGACAATAATAATGCCTACGAAGACGTTGAACCGAGTCCCATTTCCAACGAATCATCAGACGAATACGAGCAGGACGAGAAGAAAAAAAAGAGTACGACTATATTTCTCTGGATTACAAAATTAGAGCTGTCAATCTGGCCAAAGAACATCCAGGATGGAGTCTCAAAACTCTACAAAAAAAGGAGTCCTTCGTTTGACAAATATGGGCTATTTACCCAGGTGGGAAGAGCAAATCAAGCGTGGCGGCAGCAAATTTGATAAATATTGTACCATCGATTCATGGGTGCGTGATCGCTTCGTAGAAGCTCGACAAAACTTCCAGCAAGTTACTACCAGAAACCTGCAGCAGTGGGCCTTGGGCGCTGCAAGTCAGTTCCCAGATTTCAACTTCAAAGCTTCAAAAACATGGGTCACCGAATTTAAAAAGAAGCATGGGATTCGGCAGCGGAAAATCACAAAATTTGTTTCCCGGAAAGAGACGGCTACCCAAGACGAAATTTTGGCCGCAGCGGAGACATTTCGGATCCAGACGTGAACGTTGATAACTAACTTCGACAAAGATTTCATAATTAATACTGATCAAACAGGTACGTAAAGAGCTGTTCACAAATGTCATGACATGATGATAGAATATGATAATCTTATATATGATAGACAACACAGGTTTCGTATGTTTCTTATATAAACGATATTTTTATGTTTTGTTTGTCAGGCTGCCAGTACCAGTCCACGTTCAACAGAACTCTCGCCGAAAAAGGGTCAAAGGCTGTCCTGGTAACCCGACAGCGACATGAACAAGGTGACGCATTCGTATACAGCACAATATTCAATCACGATGTCTGGACGAGTGTTGCCTCTAGTTTTCGTATACCTCCAAGAGTCCACAGGTACGTTTGGACCCAGAATACAGAAGACAGTCGATGAGTACGCCAAGAAGTATACCAACGTTGTTATTACATCCTCCAAATGCGGTAAACTAACAACGGGTTTGTTCATGGACTTCTTGCGTAATGCTTTGCAACCATACGTACAAAAGAAATAATTTCTCATTCTGATCGACTCTTGGGGTGGGCAAACGATGAGATGTTCCAGGACGATAATAAGCTACCAACGTGCACTGTAAAAGTCATTCCTCCAAAGTGCACTCCTCTCGTCCAACCGTGTAACGTGTATTTTTACGGGCAGGTAAAAAATTTGATCAAGCGCTATCAAAATTGTGATTTTTTAATCGAGCAAAACCGTGACATCAACTCCAGAGACGATTGTACAAAAATCCAATCCATCGTCCACCACCAATTGTCTTCTCCGACTTTTGCCGATATGATACGATACGCGTGGTATGCATCAAACCTGACGAACGATAGAACAATTTTTCAGAATGTCAATCAGGTGTGTTTTCCAACAGATAATTTAAAAAAACAATTGTTGTTGTAAAAACGCATCGTTTATAAGATGTGCTCGATGCCGTGCTGTTTTCTGCTTTCCATGTTTCTATAATAACTATTACTCTAGTTCGTGCGATACTCCAGCTACTTCTGGTCACTAACTGTCAATTATGTGCGAGTGTATACCGAACTTTTCAATAGATTGTACCCACGTGAACATTATTTGTGATATTGTGTTTAATTTCAAGTATAATTTTTGTGTGTGTGTATATGTGTGGGTGTATATACATCTGAATTACAAAAAACAAATAATAAAAAAGATTTACATGGCGCGAGATTCGATCCGGCGACCTTCGGATTATGAACCTCAGCGCTTACCGCTGTGCCACGACGGTATAGGCAATTACTACTCGTAGAGAGTATTTCACGGCAACGGTTTCTTTTAACTGTCAATTTTCTCGACAACGGCTGAGAAGTGCATCTTGGTGCTTTTCCACATTACACCTCTGGCCATGAGCTTTTATTGTGCCCAGTATGAATCGAATCTGAATTTCACAATTGGCGGCCTCCCCTTGTAAGACTCATACTGACCGGGTATTGCCTCCAAATACGTCTCCGACGACTGTCTGATTGAAGGCATATGCGTCACTCACCGGTGAAGAGAACGTGATGCCAATCCTGAGTGGCCTATTCGGTCCATCTATACCGCGCTGCATGGTGCCGTGGTTGCAAAGATGGACCACGACATGGACGTCGGGAGTGAAGTTGTGCATCATGCAGCCTACTGCGTACAATTTGAGTAGTAACGCGACGTCCTGTTGCTGCACGGAAAGCATTATTCAACATGGTGGAATTGTCTTCAGGGTACCTCCGAGCCATAATCCGTAGGTAGCGGTCATCCACTGCAGTAGTAGGCCTTGGGCGGCCTTAGCGAGGCATGTCATCGTCAGTTCCTCTCTCTCTGTATCTCCTCCACGTCCGAACAACATCGCTTTGGTTCACTCCGACACGCCTTGATGCTTCCCTTGTTGAGAGTCCTTCCTGGCACATAGTAACAATGCGGACGCGATCGAACCGCGGTATTAACCGTCTAGGCATGATTGAACTACAGACAACACGAGCCGTGTACCTCCTACCTGGTGAACGACTAGAACTGATCGGCTGTCAGACCCTCTCCGTTTAATAGGCGTTGCTCTTGCATGGTCGTTTACATCTTGAACCGTCAAAGGGACTGTGTATGTGAGACAATATCCACAGTCTAACTTCTGGAGTTCTTGGAACCGGGGTGATGCAAAACCTTTTTTGATGCGCATATTTGCAGTTTCGTTACTGCTGTAGTAATTCCAAATAATTATCACTCATCACATCTATAACACAACTTCAAAAGTTGATGAGAATCGTCAGTTTATCCCACTTATGAGGAACAAAAAATATTAATGCGCTTTACCAAATTAGTTTATTGCGACATTGGTTGATCGATAGGTATTACCAGAGACATTAAAACACGAGGAATAGGTGTTACTCCAGCAGACCAAAACGCATCGCACCCGATAGTAGCCACCACACAAGCTTATACACTTAACACCTCACAATTCCAAAGTTCCATTAACAGTCAGTATATCCCCTCGTTGATAGTGCATTGTATAGTAAACTCTCATGTTTTACTTTAGTAATAATTATACATTTCTGAAAAACATCTGTACATACACAATATAAATGAGATGAAACAGTGTGGTTACTCACTACAACAGTGTCAAGGTGCTGTGCAAGACTATTTGTTGCGTCTCTTAAAGGACATCATCTATGCAGCATGAGGTGCACTGAAAATATTTATTTGAAAAAAAAAACAGTTTTCGGGTTTACAACCCATCATCAACGGCATCTGATACAGTGGAACAAACTAGTTTCCGTATTTCTATTTCTACAGAATTACAACTGTATAAATGGTAGCTGTTATATACGACTATGTCTACTTACATATGCACCTCTGGAACAGTGACATGCATGTCAGTTAGTAGGACAAGATACGAAATCTGTCCTGTCACATAGTATACAGGATACCATGTGTGTTACGGTTGTCAGATCTTTGTAATGCTTGGGTAGCTCAGTTGGTGAACACTTTTGCTTAAAATGGAAAGGTCCTAAGATCGAGACTTGGTCCGGCACACAGTTTAAATCTACCAGGAAGCATCATTCCATGTGGTGTTTTCCAGTCTGTTGTCACGTTCTTGTGAATAGTGTGCTTTCTTGTAAAATTTTTATGCCTGTGCCTGCTACTTCGTCTAATTCATGTAGCTTAGCGGCACCATTTTAAGGTGATGTTCTCTCTGAAACGCGATTACTGTGTTACCAACGAAGAGTAAGGAATCTGCGATCAGATTGTACGTGAGACACATGTTAGCTCTTGTTTCTGGCGTTTTGATACGCATTTCCGGATTATTCACCCCAGAACTGAAATAAATACCACTGGTAAGCGACTGTCACCCGTTCTCATTCCTGTCTTGTTCTCATATTGTTCCAGTACATATAACTGGAACTAATCTTTAGAATAGATCATTGTCTGCCATGATCACTTCTTTGGTCCGATGATCTGGGCTGCATTCCTCTATGAAGTTAATTCCTTAGTTCTATAATATGAAGCAGCTGTTCAGTGACCAACTGGCTAATTGATTTTTTTATGTTTGTCAGTTGAATATGGTTCGAGTTTTAAAGTTTTTTGCTCATTTTTGTTGTCCAGTGAAAGTCATAAGAGCTCTGTTTTCATTTGATGTATCATTCTTCATGTCTGTACGCTGGCTATTTTTCAAACGTAATCCTCAATAGTCGATGTGATACGCCAAAGAGGTCCTCTGTGTAAGGAATGGGATATTGTGTTTTCAGCTGCATTGTTGTTGCCAGGAACATTCAGAGCGAATTGAGTGACAGAGTCGGATGTTGCTCAGCCTACTAAACGACCTGGAAACTGCTAACGGAGCACAGAGATAGAGCACAGAATACAAATGCAAATGATGTCGAATTTTCGAACTATGATTTGGTGAAGATTAATTTGAGAACTGTAGAGATATTCATGTAATGTCACTGCATATGATTTGGTGAAGATTAATTTGAGAACTGTTGAGATATTCATGTAATGTCGCAGCATTGCTTACTTGCACGCAATTTATGCGTTTGAAAAACACTCCTATTCTTACAGAGCTGAGTTACGTTAGCGACAGTGTCGTTCAATGTTTAGAAATTTATTTATTCAGTTTTCATGGCTTAATTTAAAGACACTTTCACAGAACCATACTACACAGTTATTCCTTCAAAATTAGATTTGGAATTGTATGTAGATTTTTTGTTCTGTAGTTTTTGTATTGGAGTTGCAAGTCAAGCACTGTAACAGTCACACATTATGACAGTTCAATGCGCCACAGAAATTCACACGATAGTTTCTCTAGAATACAGTTTTAGTTTTATATCGAAATAAACAGCAGCCAGCTACTGAAAAAAAATTAATTGCTTAATCTGTTTCAGGCACTAGGTGCCCTTCTGCATAAGGCTGTACAGAAAATGTACCGCAAATAAGCAGAAGTTGGTTAGAAACAAACACCGTCCGAACAGGCCTTGACAACGCAGCAGCACCGACTGGCCGCCGCATCGTCCTCAGACCTTAGGCATCATCGGACGCGGGTACTGGGGGGCATGTGGTCAGCATACCGCCCTCCCGGGCATCGCTAGTTTTCGTGGCTGGTGCCGCTGCTTCTCACTGAAATAGTTCCTCAGTTTGCCCCACAACGGCTGAGTGCATCCTGCCTGCCAACAACACTTGGCAGACCTGGACGGTGATCCATCCAAGTACTATGCAAGCCCGACAGTGCTTAACTTCGGTGATCTGACGGGAACTGGTGCTACAACTGTGGCAAGCCCCTTCGCTTAGGCATTATAAAGAACATCAAAATTAAAGGTGAACTTAAAAAACTGGAATCTAAAGATAAAATGGTACATTCTTATAAGTATCCCATTATTTGGGAGTGTCAACAATAAGATGCATGCAGCATATCGCTGTGGTCCTGAAAAAATACAAGAGCAAAAAGTAATATAATGATGAATCCATTACCACAACAAGAGCTCGTAAATGCTTGCATGTGGTTCATATGCTTGTAAGAAAATGGTATAAGAACCCAAACAAGTGCAGACGTCTTTCTAGAACTGGAGCTAATTAGCTAATGAAATGCGTATCTTGAAGTTGGTCTCAGGGGTTAAAATACAATAAAATAATAAAACAAAACCATACACAGCTACAGTTATCACAAGTCATAAACAAAAGTTTAAGTGCGCATAAGCAGCGTAATAAGAATTATACACAGAAGTCCTAAACTGGTACAGGCATGCATATTCAAATACAGTGATTTGTAAACAGCCAGAATAAGGCATTGCTGTCTGCGACGCCTATGTAAAGGATCATACATTGCGACGGACTTGGGCAATTCCATTACGGCAATGCGACACCTCAAAAGTCCCGAACTGCAACAGAGTGGCTCCAGGAACACTCATATGAGTTTAAACACTTCTGCTGGCCACCAAACACACAAGACATGAACATTATTGATCACATATGCGATGCTTGCAATGTGCTGTTCAGAAGAGATCTCAAATCCCTCATACTCATATGGTTGATGGACAACCCTCAGGATTCATGGTGTCAATTCCCTCCAGCACCATTTCAGACATTAGTTGGGTCCATACCACGGCAGGTTGAGGGGCCCCTACACGATATTAGTCAGGTGTACCAGTTTCTTTGGCTCTTCAGTGAATAAACACCTAAAAATAAGTAAAAGTTAATAGCAACGACAAGTGGCACTATAAATGGGAAATATGGAAATTAGTCTCCAAACAGCTGTAGTGAAGGGGCAGCTATTTGACTCAGAAGTAGAGTCTCCGGTCTCGCAAACCGACAATCGTGGAGAGAGCAGTGTGCTCACCACATGAGCCTCCAAACCCGCATCCAGTGACGTCTCAAGGCTGAAAATGACAGTCAGTACCATTGGGCCTTCCAAGGCCTGCTTGGAAGGAGTTTAGTTTAGTCCAACCAATGTTAAATTTTGGAAACTGACTATAGGGAAAGACAGGGTGAACACAATTATACCATAGCCACCTGCCAGAATAAATACAGGTATCAAGCACGTTTTGTGAAAGAACTGCAACTAGAGGCATTTATGCAGATTGTAAGGTACTGTAAGTTCTAGAACACATCGCTGGAAGTAATATCATTCAGCAGGTTCTAGCTCAATTCGTTTAGAAATAATTCGTTCCATGTTTCACTCGCTCACTGGTTTTCTTTAAAAATGTACCCAGAAACTGCTGATTGATCCTACTATTGTCCAATTTTAAGGTCAAACTCAATTATTTTCATTAAAAAACGTACATTTTCTTACAAAATACATCGAAAATTAATAGGAATGAATATTTTTTCTTATTAAATTCACATTCTCTTCGTATTTAATTAATTTGCTATATCCTCTTAAATTATTCATTTCACAATTGTCACAAAGGTGAACAACTTTGAGTTTCTCAATTTTAGTCTTCTAACTATTAAAAATAAAGTGTTGGACTAGTAAAGTACTAATATTTTAAAAATCGACTGGACGATTACTTCTTATTTAACACGTTTTTAAAAATAAAATTTGTAATGATTGGCTTTCCTTACTCTTCATGTATTCTAAAACACATTTTATATTAATTAATGAGCGTATGACATTGGTGGCTGGGAGACACCTCGCGTGGTGGTTCGGCTGCCGCTCCACATGTTCTTTAACGCCACTACGGCAACTTGTGAGTGAATGAGGATGAAATGATGATGAAAGACACACAACATCCAGTCATCTCGAGGCAGAGAAAATCCCTGACGCCTCCGGGAATCGAACCCGGGACCCCATGCGCAGGAAGCGAGAACGCTACCGCAAGACCACGAGCCGCTGACATTTTTATATTTATTATTATGTTTATCTTTGTGTGTTGGTTTTCTGTAAAAACTATTTTAATCTTTAATTCCTTCACAAATTTTACATTTCTTTGCGATTATTATGTTTATCTTTGTGTGTTGGTTTTCTGTAAAAAACAATTTTAATCTTCAATTTCTTCACAAATTTTGCATTTCTTTGTAGATTAATCAGTTTTCTTGTTTTTTATTATTATCAATCGATACTGATATTTTCGAATGTTGTTCACTAGGAATCCATTGTAAATGGTTTTTGATACTAATATTTAGAAATATTTGTCCACATCCACAAGGAATTCCTTTTTCACTGTACACTTTTACATCGTATTCATTCATTCATTCATTCATTGTCTACACATTGTTGTTGAAACGGCTGATTAAATCTGCAGGACAGATAAGGTAGTTGGAATTGTGGAAAGGGGCCAAAAATGAGCGGCTGTCAGTTACATTCGAACACACATAAATCTATTTAGTTGCCCATATATTACAGCGCAAATTTCCGAGCTTAACTATCGACTTAATACTTCACACAATCTTATGGCTTAAGGGCACAACCTCTTTATTTTTTAAAATGGCTGAAGGCCCATGATTTAAAACACAACTACAATAAATTTTCAAATTGCAGAAAGCGCCAGGTTTTATCGTTAAATAATATTTCAAATGTGGCTGAAGGCCCAAACAATATAAGACTTGACGAGTAAGGAATTTTAAGACAGCTTAAGGCACATGATTGAAAAACACAACTACAATGAATTTTCAAACGGCACAAGCCTCAAAGATCTATCAAAAAAAAATATTTTAAATGATGCTGAAGATTGAAACAATACAAGACTTGACAAGCAAGGAACTTTCAACTTTCAATCGACTCAATGCCCATTATTTAAAACCAAACTAAAAGTATATAAAGTCAAACCATCGGCTATGAGCCATTAAAACACACAATCAAACACCAATAAGAAAAGGCAGTACAGCCAGCGGCATTCAGAAGTTTCTGGGGGTCAGTCTGCACCTGAAATATGAACGTTCGCTTAGAGAAGACAGGTAGTCAGCCCAACTATATCCGATCCGCAGGCAAGCCAACCAAGAGACAGTCAACGGATCCACCGACAAGATGACTTTCTTTCCACTGCACCAGTACACAAGGAACTCCTATGACACAACGTAAAAGGCATAGTCACCCACAACCAAGTATGCATAAGCTGTCAAAACTGCACACATGTGTTGGATAGCGACAACACGGTGATGAAAAGACACTGCCTGAAACTTATGTCAGCGGCCAGGGCAGGTAACCGGAACGCTAATGGCCACAAAGAAAATTCCGCTGGTGCACTTGGACTTCAAATAACCAAAATACAGTTGAACTCCACAGGATAGTGGCTAAACTTTCGCCATTTCGAACACTCACTGCTGCTCATGGGAATACCCCCAACAGCCATGCATGAAAACCAAATGTACAATGTGAACGTACTCGCTTCAGTAATCAAATCACCACTCAACTTTGTTGTCCTGGGTCAGTGAGCCACGAACCTCGTAGCAATAGGATCAGCTCCCGCACACTCCGACACTGCGTAGAGAGTTCCAGCAGGCCTGGCAAACAGCACCGTGTGGAGATTTCCTGGCTGATCCACACCAACCGATCCACTGCCACACACTGGCTAGCTGGAAACTATAAGCACCAGCCCAAAGATAGTACACTATTCGAATATCGATGCACACGACTGCTGCCATACGTAGAAAGAGAAAGAACCACAGTCTAACTGCAATAACCACAGGAAACGAAATGCAGAGTAACAGTCAAGGTTTATACCAACGTGCAAGCCAGGGCCAGCAGGGCTTAATTGTGCAATCATATTTTGTGTATTTTTGTGAAGTAAAATTATCGATAGTCCTGTCAGTCTTACAATATTTACACAATTTATATTTAAAAGTTTACATTTCTATAAAAAATTATTAGATTTTTTAAAAAAAATTTGATTTTTGTAACGTGTCTTTCAATATATTTATTACCTAAGGAGTTAATTCTGATGATTTATTACAGACTTCACCAAATAAAAATAAATTACTTGTACCAGCTTTAACTAATTTTTTGTGAATTCATTATATTCATGAAAAGTTCACCCTAGAAAAAATACAATAATTCACTAACATATCTGAATGAAGCCTTTAATGCTGTAAACCTGGAACTTGTCTACTGATATGAACAATCACGGCTGAGGAACATCCACAGCTGAGTAATATATCAGGGGCTGAAAATAAAACTACAGTTGTATGGTTCTTTTATTATCACATTACCTGTTTGGGGCTCTTATACACTCCTCTTCAGGCATCGTACTGAAAGTAGCAAGAGGTGGGAGATGCAGCAATACACATGAAAAACAAGAAATTCATAAAAATATTTCAAAACTGCCACACATAAATCACATCACTAAAAGCATATTTAAAACAGCAAAAAACATAAATAAACAAAAAAGCCTTTAAGAATTAAGAGAACATTTCATAAAAGCAGTATCTTGGCCTGTTTCTTGAATGTCTCTGTGCACTGCTGTCCTCTAGCAGATGAAAGTTTGAATTACGTACCGACTGAATCTGTTTCAGACTACCTGCTACTGTGCACACATGAGTAATTCTCCCGATACACAGGCTCTAGATAGGAGCAATGTTAGAATGAAATTTTTACTCTACAGCGGAGTGTGCGATGGTATGAAGTTTCATATCAGGAAGTTTCATATCAGGGCACACTCCGCTGTAGAGTGAAAATTTTATTCTAGAAACATCCCCCAGGCTGTGGCTAAGCCATGTCGCCGCAATATCCATTCTTTCAGGAGTGCTAGTTCTGCAAGGTTCGCAGGAGAGCTTCTATAAAGTTTGGAAGGTAGGAGACGAGGTACTGGCAGAAGTAAAGCTGTAAGGAGAGGCGTGAGTCGTGCTTGGGTAGCTCAGCTGGTAGAGGACTTGCTCGCGAAAGGCAAAGGTCCCGAGTTCGAGTCTCGGTGCGGCACACAGTTTTAATCTGCCAGGAAGTTTCAGGAGCGATATTCTTTATTTCTTGAACTGCATCCTTAGTTTGACCTATCATTTTCTCTTTCTCTTCTTCATATTAATTCGATGCATCTTGTATTTCTGATCCACTTTATGTGTAGTCATTCCACAAATATCATCTCCAGACCAATCATGTAGCCGGCCGCGGTGGCCGAGTAGTTCTAGGCGCTACAGTCTGGAACCGCGCGACCGCTATGGCCGCAGGTTCGAATCCTGCCTCGGGCATGGATATGCGTGACGTCCTTAGGTTAGTTAGGTTTAAGTAGGTCTAAGTTATAGGGGACTGAAGACCTTAGAACTTAAGTCCCAGAGTGCTCAGAGCCATTTGAACCGTTTGAACCAATCATGTAGTTGTGTAATTGGTCATAAATCTCCAAAATATTCTGTATAATGGAAATAGGGAATCAATTGTTTTTCAGTCTCTCTATTTTCTTCGATAGCTTTCAGTACATTATGAACCAAACCTTCAGTTCCTTCTTTTACTTATTCGATTGTGTCAATAATGAGTTAATCTTTTTTATCATGTTCTGTTCTTGGATCTTTCTTCCAAAGTTGAATTGTTCTTTCAATTTTTCAGCTTTCTTTCTACTTCGTTCAGCTTTTTTTTTGACGATCTGTGGGTCATACTTCATAAATATGTAATAGTGACCAGTAAATATTAATAAATTAGTTTTCAGTGTTTAACATTCTAGTTTATCGTTTATGTTATGTTTAAGCATCTAGTTCTAAGTTTTACTTCTGAATTTATCTTCATTTGGATTTTGAGTCATGTCTATTGTAAAAAGTCCAAACTGACCATTCCAACATTTACTATACTTTTTTTTAAATCATAAAATTTAAATTCACTTCCAGTGAACTCACAATAAATATGATCTAAATTGTGTCACCTTGTCTGAAAATATTTAAAAAACCAAGATTATCTCTGACTCATTGGTTTTGCATTTTTGAATAAGTTTGAGCGAAGTAAAAACTATCTGTTCCCTTAGGTCTGCTTCTACTAAAATACTCCTGAAGTATATCCTGAATTTCAAGAATGAAATTGTCAAAACCTACAATTCTTCATTATTTCCAATGAAAGTAGTAGTTTTTTCAGTAATCTTATCACTCATTTCGTCACACACTTTCAGTAATTCCAAGTATTTTGGCTGATCTAAGATTTTAGAATAAATGTACAAATGATTAGCTTTCTCCAATTCAACCATCCAGGTGCTAAAATATAATTGTCGATTGATAGCGTTTTCTTCTACAAGTGCTTGGTCCTATGGTTGCACATTAAATAGAATTCACTAAACGTTAACACTGCTTATAGTTTGGCTTCTAAGGAATTCTTATTGGTTCGAATTAGGGTTTCATGTAATTAAGTAAACAAATTATTAATACATGAGGTGTCTATTTCAAGTGAGTAGTAAATCATCTGTTCTCATAAATAATGAACAGTATCTACACAAGACAGCTATAGTAATATGGCACTTGTTGGTTTTTATTCAACGTTTTTAACTCCAAATATTAAATGGAAAAATAAAAAAAGTATACTCTGATGGAGAAACGATTGAAATTCCAGTCGTTCACTACAGTTTAAAAAATTTAAATAAATTTATTCGTTCAAAAAGCCTAACTTTTTTTTAAAACAGATGAAATTTTATACAGGGTAACTACTGATAGACTTCTAAAACTATATACAGATTTAAATGATAATATTAGAAGCATGCTTGTATTTAGTGGACGAACTGTTGAAGCCAATGAAACAGAAGTTTGTAATGTTGTTTCTAAAGCTATTCCATTCGAATAAATAAATCTAAATTTTAATCCAGGTGACGTAATGCTTTCTAAAATTTACTGATCACTTTCATCAAGAAACTAATATTATTCCTTTATTGAAGCCTAATATTGAATTTGGTGGACCAATAACTTATAAACACAATTTTGCTCTATATATTCCAATTTTTGATCCTATCCAAGATTTCGAAATTAGTATAACTGATGAAAACGATAATTTGATTGACTTTAATAGTGCTTGTGTAACAGTTGTTTTAGAAGTGTCTTAATCTGCTTTTGCTGATGCTTAATAAAAAAATTTTCCTTAATAAATCTTGAACAAATTGAGAGCAGTTACATTCATTCCCTGTGAATTAGAATAGCAAAAATATTTTAAATGTACCAAACAAGGATACAGAAATTAAAATCAATACTGATGATGGATAATTATATACCAACCATGCAAATTATGCACGAGTTTCACAATTACTGCAGTTCATGATACAGATTATCCAACATATGGCGGAAGATCCAATAAAAATTAAACAGTAATTACATGGCAAAGCTATATGAATATATAATCATAAGTAAAGGAAATTATATTTTATCTAGAATTGAATATTCTTTTATTTCTTCATCAGTTCTATTTCTTTTGTCTTCATCTGTTACTGGTAAGTATGGAAGGTCATATTCTTAATAAAAGCCTGAGAAAGAGTAAGTACCTTGTCCAGTTGGAGTAATAGGTGGACTCTTTAAAGATTATGAGAAAAAATTATGTGGGAAGGTGATTTGACCATAATTTTTACTTGAAGTTGAAGTGCTGGAGATGCTGTTTTATGATGGTCTGATTTCAATGAAGCTGGGGTTGAAATAAAAGACACTCTTCTGAAAGAAGGTAAAATTATTATATAATGTATGGAAATTCGTGTATTAATTGCTAAATAGGAACCGAATTATGAACCTGAACAATAACAAAATATACGGAAAAAACCGAAAATTGCAGTATGTTCTTTATGAAACTCAAGCTGTAGAAGTTCCTGGATTAAGTAGTAACACGATTTTGGAGTTAGATATTGCAGATATCTATAACTCTACAGAATTTGATATGCTACATTTCATATTTGTTGCATTTCAGACAAACTGTGAAAATAATCAGTTATTTGAGTCTTCATTGTTGAGTCACATTGTTATGGAATATGTACCTGAAAAATGGAAGAAACGAAAGTTTCCCAGGGGAGATGTGGAATATTAATCCATTAATCCTCCAAATAATTTTCTGAAAGCTTATGATGCATTTCTTGATTTTAAACGAGAACACTACTCAAAGCAGACACTGACGTAGCTCCATGTAATTTCATAACAAACTGTCATGTCTATGTGATTAACATGACTCATAGAAAAAGTATTGTTACAAATTAAAAGACAACTATGAAAGTTTGTGCTACTCTTAACGATAAAATTTCGGATGTCACACTTCCAGTTATTGTAATTTATGGTAAAAGTAATTTGATATATGATGCATAGCACAGAATTTTAACGGAGAATTTTTAATAGACTATTAAAAACTATTGAAAAGTACACAAAATGCGAAGTCTTAAACTGCCTGTGGGCAAGAACTCCTTTGTGTATGAAGCAACATGGCTGACTGACTGAGGTAAAACCCAATGCTTACAGCTGGAGCAGTCTGCTCATTATCAAACTACAGCTTCTTGTTTACTCTGTCCTCTCACATGCACACAAGCATACCTCTCACTCATGTGTCATTTCTTTACTAGAAAACAGGTGGCTGTTATGTAAGTTCCGTTGACTTTAATATGGGAACACATTCCATTTCAAATGTAAATTATTCTTTTCTAATACTGATTTCAGTATTGTCATAAACATTTACATGTTGTTTACAACTCGTGTCTTCAAATAAATGTAGTAGTCTGCAGAAAATGATTTATTTCTGGTGTGAAATAAACAGATGAAAATGAGTAAAGTAGAATGAACTTTGTTTCTCGAATACCAGCTATATATAGAAACTGCTGAGCCATGTTTTCTGTCAGACTATGTATGAGTACATTGACTTAAGGAATGTTGCCATAGATCTGACAGAGTCTTAAGTATGTTAAATGTGGGGAGAGCTGGCCATTTGACGAAACGTTTTCTATTCACACCTGTGTGCTTAAAAACGTCCCGAAAAAATGAAGTGTTTCAGTTAATTCTGACCTTAGTTATGCATGAAGCATTTTATACAGAGGGCCAGTGACCTGAAACTCGTAAATGAATGGAAGGTGTTCGATAGGAAACCTTTTACTGCTTTTTTAAAATCTAATGTCTGATGAAGAAAAAACTAGGAAAATTTTGGGTAAGGAACAGAACATAGAAAAATTGCTTTTACTTTTTCTTACATTCATCATTTTTATAAAAAGTAATGTTTGTAAGAAGTGTGATTAGTAATAAAAAATATTCATTCTATTTAATTTTCTTTGTATTTTATAATAGAATACACTCTTTTCAATGGTTATAAATGAGTTAGACCCGACATTTGGAAGAAATGAGTGAGCGAGTGGAATGAGTTTTCTTTAAAAAACTGAGCTAGGACCTGCTGCATGATTCTACTGCTGAACTGGTGCAGATATGTCAATAGTGTGGTAGCAGGAAATAAGTCGCTGAAACTGGGCACGATTTGCACCAAGGGGCGAGAAGCAATAACTGTTGTAAATAGAGAAGCAGTTCCCAGTCGATAGCTAAAGAGCCATAGGAAAAGGAAACGCGAGCATCGTTGTATACTTATGTTAGACTGAAATAAATAGTTGACAAATGTATTCAAAGTCCTAAATATGCTTCATGAAGTAAATGTAACAAATGATGTTCAAAAAAGTTGTATGAAATAAGTGAAACACGTTTCTCCGCCTGACAGTGAATGACTAAAAGCGCTTATAGCCATAAGCACTACTTATGACTATAGACCCCCCATGAACCATGGACCTTGCCGATGGTGGGGAGGCTTGCGTGCCTCAGCGATACAGATAGCCGTACCGTAGGTGCAACCACAACGGAGGGGTATCTGTTGAGAGGCCAGACAAACGTGTGGTTCCTGAAGAGGGGCAGCAGCCTTTTCAGTAGTTGCAAGGGCAACAGTCTGGATGATTGACTGATCTGGCCTTGTAACAATAACCAAAACGGCCTTGCTGTGCTGGTACTGCGAACGGCTGAAAGCAAGGGGAAACTACAGCCGTAATTTTTCCCGAGGGCATGCAGCTTTACTGTATGATTACATGATGATGGCGTCCTCTTGGGTAAAATATTCCGGAGGTAAAATAGTCCCCCATTCGGATCTCCGGGCGGGGACTACTCAAGAGGATGTCGTTATCAGGAGAAAGAAAACTGGCGTTCTACGGATCGGAGCGTGGAATGTCAGATCCCTTAATCGGGCAGGTAGGTTAGAAAATTTAAAAAGGGAAATGGATAGGTTGAAGTTAGATATAGTGGGAATTAGTGAAGTTCGGTGGCAGGAGGAACAAGACTTCTGGTCAGGTGACTACAGGGTTATAAACACAAAATCAAATAGGGGTAATGCAGGAGTAGGTTTAATAATGAATAGGAAAATAGGAATGCGGGTAAGCTACTACAAACAGCATAGTGAACGCATTATTGTGGCCAAGATAGATACGAAGCCCACACCTACTACAGTAGTACAAGTTTATATGCCAACTAGCTCTGCAGATGACGAAGAAATTGAAGAAATGTATGATGAAATAAAAGAAATTATTCAGATTGTGAAGGGAGACGAAAATTTAATAGTCATGGGTGACTGGAATTCGAGTGTAGGAAAAGGGAGAGAAGGGAACATAGTAGGTGAATATGGATTGGGGGACAGAAATGAAAGAGGAAGCCGCCTGGTAGAATTTTGCACAGAGCACAACATAATCATAACTAACACTTGGTTTAAGAATCATGAAAGAAGGTTGTATACATGGAAGAACCCTGGAGATACTAAAAGGTATCAGATAGATTATATAATGGTAAGACAGAGATTTAGGAACCAGGTTTTAAATTGTAAGACATTTCCAGGGGCAGATGTGGACTCTGACCACAATCTATTGGTTATGACCTGTAGATTAAAACTGAAGAAACTGCAAAAAGGTGGGAATTTAAGGAGATGGGACCTGGATAAACTGAAAGAACCAGAGGTTGTACAGAGATTCAGGGAGAGCATAAGGGAGCAATTGACAGGAATAGGGGAAATAAATACAGTAGAAGAAGAATGGGTAGCTTTGAGGGATGAAGTAGTGAAGGCAGCAGAGGATCAAGTAGGTAAAAAGACGAGGGCTAGTAGAAATCCTTGGGTAACAGAAGAAATATTGAATTTAATTGATGAAAGGAGAAAATATAAAAATGCGGTAAGTGAAACAGGCAAAAAGGAATACAAACGTCTCAAAAACGAGATCGACAGGAAGTGCAAAATGGCTAAACAGGGATGGCTAGAGGACAAATGTAAGGATGTAGAGGCCTATCTCACTAGGGGTAAGATAGATACCGCCTACAGGAAAATTAAAGAGACCTTTGGAGATAAGAGAACGACTTGTATGAATATCAAGAGCTCAGATGGAAACCCAGTTCTAAGCAAAGAAGGGAAAGCAGAAAGGTGGAAGGAGTATATAGAGGGTCTATACAAGGGCGATGTACTTGAGGACAATATTATGGAAATGGAAGAGGATGTAGATGAAGATGAAATGGGAGATACGATACTGCGTGAAGAGTTTGACAGAGCACTGAAAGACCTGAGTCGAAACAAGGCCCCCGGAGTAGACAATATTCCATTGGAACTACTGACGGCCGTGGGAGAGCCAGTCCTGACAAAACTCTACCATCTGGTGAGCAAGATGTATGAAACAGGCGAAATACCCTCAGACTTCAAGAAGAATATAATAATTCCAATCCCAAAGAAAGCAGGTGTTGACAGATGTGAAAATTACCGAACAATCAGTTTAATAAGCCACAGCTGCAAAATACTAACACGAATTCTTTACAGACGAATGGAAAAACTAGTAGAAGCCAACCTCGGGGAAGATCAGTTTGGATTCCGTAGAAACACTGGAACACGTGAGGCAATACTGACCTTACGACTTATCTTAGAAGAAAGATTAAGGAAAGGCAAACCTACGTTTCTAGCATTTGTAGACTTAGAGAAAGCTTTTGACAATGTTGACTGGAATACTCTCTTTCAAATTCTGAAGGTGGCAGGGGTAAAATACAGGGAGCGAAAGGCTATTTACAATTTGTACAGAAACCAGATGGCAGTTATAAGAGTCGAGGGACATGAAAGGGAAGCAGTGGTTGGGAAGGGAGTAAGACAGGGTTGTAGCCTCTCCCCGATGTTGTTCAATCTGTATATTGAGCAAGCAGTAAAGGAAACAAAAGAAAAATTCGGGGTAGGTATTAAAATTCATGGAGAAGAAATAAAAACTTTGAGGTTCGCCGATGACATTGTAATTCTGTCAGAGACAGCAAAGGACTTGGAAGAGCAGTTGAATGGAATGGACAGTGTCTTGAAAGGAGGATATAAGATGAACATCAACAAAAACAAAACAAGGATAATGGAATGTAGTCTAATTAAGTCGGGTGATGCTGAGGGAATTAGATTAGGAAATGAGGCACTTAAAGTAGTAAAGGAGTTTTGCTATTTGGGGAGCAAAATAACTGATGATGGTCGAAGTAGAGAGGATATAAAATGTAGGCTGGCAATGGCAAGGAAAGTGTTTCTGAAGAAGAGAAATTTGTTAACATCCAGTATTGATTTAAGTGTCAGGAAGTCATTTCTGAAAGTATTTGTATGGAGTGTAGCAATGTATGGAAGTGAAACATGGACGATAAATAGTTTGGACAAGAAGAGAATAGAAGCTTTCGAAATGTGGTGCTACAGGAGAATGCTGAAGATTAGATGGGTAGATCACATAACTAATGAGGAAGTATTGAATAGGATTGGGGAGAAGAGAAGTTTGTGGCACAACTTGACCAGAAGAAGGGATCGGTTGGTAGGACATGTTCTGAGGCATCAAGGGATCACCAATTTAGTGTTGGAGGGCAGCGTGGAGGGTAAAAATCGTAGAGGGAGACCAAGAGATGAATACACTAAGCAGATTCAGAAGGATGTAGGTTGCAATAGGTACTGGGAGATGAAAAAGCTTGCACAGGATAGAGTAGCATGGAGAGCTGCATCAAACCAGTCTCAGGACTGAAGACCACAACAACAACAACAACAACATGACTATAGAGTAGAGCATCTGTAAATTTAAGAAAGTCTGTAAGTCGTAGTTTATGTATAGTTTATCACCACCTCTGGGTTTTAGATGCATTAGGATCTGCCGTAATAAATGGTTAACTACCTGGCAATGTAAGAAGCTGAATAAATGGCAATGTAAGAAGCTAACCACTTAGAGCTGGAAATGTGTCACTGTCCAGAATCATAGACGCCTAACCAACTGTAAGTATAGATGATCAGCTTACTAAAAATCGGTGTAAGAGATTAAAAAACTACCTACATGTAATAAATATACCATCAGTATAAGGTTGATGCTCCACAGCTGTCGACCCCTATGTATACCTACGTTGACTCAACGAAATTGTTGGGGAGTACAGGATTCTTAGAGACCATGGATCATGGAAAGGTGCCACATGGTAGTACGAAACAGCTTCTTATTACATTAGGTCGATAGTCGTGTCCAGATACGGGGTCATTCAGCGAATGGTGAAACTTACACTGGGCCACGGACGCTTGTTGGTATGCGCAGCAAGACAGGTATGGACTACGTGAATGTATCTGAGAAGACCACCATCCCTTCCTGATTGATGTCTTTTCCAAATGCCGATGACATCTTCCAGCAGGATAACTAACAGTGTCACAAAGCCAAAATCGTGGTGCTGTTGTTTCAGGTGTACGACAGTGATCTCACGTTGACACCCTGGCCAAGAAATTCACCTGATCTGAACCCGACGGCACATATAGAATACCAGTGTCTCAAACAGTTACGCTACCAAGGATCCGCATAAGTAAGGGCTGCAGCTGGAACTTGAAGTTAGAAGTATCGTGCTTTTTATGTGACTGCTTGCTGTTTTTAGGATGTGATTCTTACGAAATTACGGTAACGGGTTCGCCTTTACAGAACATGTTTGCCATGCAGTAGGAGGTTTTAGGTGATGTAAGTTAATCTACCAGTATACCTGTCAACTCATATGATGAAAATGTCTAACAGGTACTCGGTTGTGAATTTCCCCTGCAGCTATACTGAAAGCCTCGAAAGCATTCAGTCTTTTTCGGCCACAGGGCAGTGCCTGTTTAGAAGAACAGCGGCGGTGAAAGCTGTTCTTCATTACACTTCATGTTGTGTGAGATACGATGATAATCCTTCCTCAGGGCAGTGTTCTACTCAGCTTGATTATATGGGGGAGTGCAATATGGGTAGCGGGCAGCAAGTGCCGTGGGAGTGAGCGGGAGCAAGAGGGCTGCCAATTCCGCTCCTCGGACGCGACTCCACTCCACAACGGGCTGCGCGCCCCCGCTATCAGACCCGTCCTCACGCCGCAGGCTGAGCACTAATTTCTTGCGCCCTCTTTCTGCGTCGTCACTTCACCACTTGACGCAATCTCCTCACTAGCGCCCATCCTCCTTCTGGTGGTACCTCTCCACCAACGACGCTTTCTCTCGCAGTTTCCCTTGTGACAAACCCACCCAAAATATTTTAATAAATATATTATCACGCTATTTCTTATCATCCCCGACTGATGTATCTGATATACCTCAACCGGAGAGGAGAAACATTAAAAATTTTAGTTTGGTGCTATATAATGCAGACGTGTTGGACGCTAGCAATATATATACAGTCTCCAATGGTGTATTACAATCCCCTAGTCATTGGATCCAAATCCTTCTGGGAACTTTGCACCTGAGTGCAATCAGATATTAGCTAGTACCCCTTTGCGAAGTGCCCCATCCCATTCCCCCTCCCCCGTTTCTCCAACGCAAACAACATTAGCGTGTAACTAAACTTTAGAATGAAAAATTTCTTTGAAAACTCCCATTTTAAATATATTCAGTTTTCGGAGCTGTTTTACTAAAGCACGGACTAATGAATGAATGAAGCATTAAGTATTGATTATTTCTAGCAAGCTTCCTGAATAGAATGATTCTCAGTGCTCCACTAGTGCTACCTACGACACCCTCTGGGAAAATAAAGATATCTACAGTAACACTAGACACTTCTTACAAAATATGCTCCGTCTACACTACTCCACTCCCTAGTGACACTTGCTTCACTCACACGCTGCACCCCAATTTAAAATAAACAAAATTAGAAAGAATATATTTTATAATTAGGTCTGCTATTGTAAGTGGCCTGAATGCCAGGTTCCTCACTTCTGAACTGAGAAAATCTGGAAGACTTTAGTTTGCCACTTGCAACACCACAACAGTAACAATAATAATAATAATAGCAATAATAATAATAATAATCAGTGATAAAAATGATAATTATCATCATCACAGTCATACAATGTAGGCTCTACAGCAGTGTGGTAGCCATTACATAGTGCCGTTGTGTCCTGTTGTCAGTTAGATGTGAGTTGTTGCGACATGTATAATGAAACAATTTCTGACCTGTTGCGGGAACTGCCTACAACTCGGAAAAAGCATTTTTATGATATATTTAAGCATATGGGATGCATTTTACTGTCATAGACGCATAGTACAAATTAAAAAGTATATTTGTAGTGGGTGATCCGCGTGAGGAGGATATTATTCAAACATTCGATTCACAAGCTGTGTCGTGCATTAATGCTAGTATTTATGTAATTACTGGTAACTCATTTAGAAAGGGTTACGTCTTGTGAAACAGTGATAATATTAAAGATCTTTTAAAAATAATTTAGTTTATGACCGAAACACAAATGTACCCTTTGGTCTTTTTTTTTTTTTTTTTTTTTTTTTTTTTTTTTTTTTTTTTTTTTTTTTTGTCATCAGTCTACTGACTGGCTTGATGCGGCCCGCCACGAATTCCTTTCCTGTGCTAACCTCTTCATCTCAGAGTAGCACTTGCAACCTACGTCCTCAATTATTTGGTTGACGTATTCCAATCTCTGTCTTCCTCTACAGTTTTTGCCCTCTACAGCTCCCTCCAGTACCATGGAAGTCATTCCCTCATGTCGTAGCAGATGCCCTATCATCCTGTCCCTTCTCCTTATCAGTGTTTTCCACATATTCCTTTCCTCTCCGATTCTGCGTAGAACCTCCTCATTCCTTACCTTATCAGTCCACCTAATTTTCAACATTCGTCTATAGCACCACATCTCAAATGCTTCGATTCTCTTCTGTTCCGGTTTTCCCACAGTCCATTTTTCACTACCATACAATGCTGTACTCCAGACGTACATCCTCAGAAATTTCTTCCTCAAATTAAGGCCAGTATTTGATATTAGTAGACTTCTCTTGGCCAGAAATGCCTTTTTTGCCATAGCGAGTCTGCTTTTGATGTCCTCCTTGCTCCGTCCGTCATTGGTTATTTTACTGCCTAGGTATCAGAATTCCTTAACTTCATTGACTTCGTGACCATCAATCCTGATATTAAGTTTCTCGCTGTTCTCATTTCTACTACTTCTCATTACCTTCGTCTTTCTCCGATTTACTCTCAAACCATACTCCGTACTCATTAGACTGTTCATTCCGTTCAGCAGATCATTTAATTCTTCTTCCCTTTCACTCAGGATGGCAATGTCATCAGCGAATCGTATCATTGATATCCTTTCACCTTGTATTTTAATTCCACTCCTGAACCTTTCTTTTATTTCCATCATTGCTTCCTCGATCTGCAGATTGAAGAGTAGGGGCGAAAGGCTACAGCCTTGTCTCACACCCTTCTTAATACGAGCACTTCGTTCTTGATCGTCCACTCTTATTATTCCCTCTTGGTTGTTGTACATATTGTATATGACCCGTCTCTCCCTATAGCTTACCCCTACTTTTTTCAGAATCTCGAACAGCTTGAACCATTTTATATTGTCGAACGCTTTTCCCAGGTTGACAAATCCTATGAAAGTGTCTTGATTTTTCTTTAGCCTTGCTTCCATTATCAGCCGTAACGTCAGAATTGCCTCTCTCCTCCCTTTACTTTTCCTAAAGCCAAACTGATCGTCACCTAGCGCCTTCTCAATTTTCTTTTCCATTCTTTTGTATATTATTCTTGTAACTAGCTTCGATGCATGAGCTGTTAAGCTGATTGTGCGATAATTCTCGCACTTGTCAGCTCTTGCCGTCTTCGGAATTGTGTGGATGATGCTTTTCCGAAAGTCAGATGGTATGTCGCCAGACTCATATATTCTACACACCAACGTGAATAGTCGTTTTGTTGCCACTTCCCCCCAATGATTTTAGAAATTCTGATGGAATGTTATCTATCCCTTCTGCCTTATTTGACCGTAAGTCCTCCAAATCACTTTTAAATTCCGAGTCTAATACTGGATCCCCTATCTCTTCTAAATCGACTCCTGTTTCTTCGTCTATCACATCAGAAAATCTTCACCCTCATACACGCTTTCAATGTATTCTTCCCACCTATCTGCTCTCTCCTCTGCATTTAACAGCGGCATTCCCGTTGCACTCTTAATGTTGACACCGTTGCTTTTAATGTCACCAAAGGTTGTTTTGACTTTCCTGTATGCTGAGTCTGTCCTTCCGACGATCATATCTTTTTCGATGTCTTCACATTTTTCCTGCAGCCATTTCGTCTTAGCTTCCCTGCACTTCCTATTTATTTCATTCCTCAGCGACTTGTATTTCTGTATTCCTGATTTTCCCGGAACATGTTTGTACTTCCGCCTTTCATCAACCAACTGAGGTATTTCTTCTGTTACCCATGGTTTCTTCGCAACTACCTTCTTTGTACCTAAGTTTTCCTTCCCAACCTCTGTGATGGCCCTTTTTAGAGATGTCCATTCCTCTCCAACTGTACTGCCTACTGCGCTATTCCTTATTGCTGTATCTATAGCGCTAGAGAACTTCAAACGTATCCCGTCATTCCTTAGCACTTCCGTATCCCACTTCTTTGAGTATTGATTCTTCCTGACTAATGTCTTGACCTTCAGCCTACTCTTCATCACTACTATATTGTGATCTGAGTCTATATCTGCTCCTGGGTACGCCTTACCCCCTACTATATCTAGATTGAGCCTTTGCATTTCCCTTTTCAATTTTTCTAGTTTCCCAACCAAGTTCAAGCTTCTGACATTCCACGCCCCGACTCGTAGAACGTTATCCTTTCGTTGATTATTCAACCTTTTTCTCATGGTAACCTCCCCCTTGGCAGTCCCCTCCCGGAGATCCGAATGGGGGACTATTCCGGACTCTTTTGCCATTGGAGAGATCATCATGACACTTCTCCAATTACAGGCCACTTTTCCTGTGGATACACGTTACGTGTCTTTAATGCAGTGGTTTCCATTGCCTTCTGCATCATCATGTCGTTGATCATTGCTGATTCTCCGCCTTTAGGGGCAATTTCCCACCCCTAGGGCAAGAGAGTGCCCTGAACTTCTATCCGCTCCTCCGCCCTCTTTGACAAGGCCGTTGGCAGAATGAGGCTGACTTCTTATGCCGGAAGTCTTCGGCCGCCAATGCTGATTATTTACCAAAATTTAGGCAGTGGCGGGGATCGAGCACGGGACCGAGGACGCTACCCCTAGACCACAGGTCTTTACCCCACGGAAAAGTACACTTTAGCCTCAGGATGGGAACCACTGGCACAGTCTTCACAGAATACTCTTGGAGGTCTGGAGACGATCCGTTCCTGTGCTTCTCGGCAAACACATAAGGAGCACTTCATCTATCGTGATTCTGCTTGTAGTGTGGAAAGCGATCGCCTCTGGATATAATACCCTATTCAAACCTTGCTATACTCAGAGACCTGCACAGGTGTCCCAGAAAGTACGATCAGTATTCAGGGAAATGACAGGAACAATCATTCGAAGCAGAAAAGTCGAGTAAACATCGACTCTAAAATGCATACGTTAAGGGCTATGAGTATTTCATCTTCTGTAATGTGAAACGAACCTCTACACTGCAGACACTTTGCATTCCGCATTTTGTGAGGAGGTAGTATGGACCAAAGCAACAAAAAATGGTAAACATGGTCACAATTCACATCTTAAGACGTACGGGCACTTGTTCAATTCAAGTACACAGTACCGAAGATTAGGAAGTAGTGCTCATATATCTAAAGGTGTGCATTTAAGAACCTGCGTTTACTAGATTTTTTTTGTATTTCGAATGATCGTTCTTGCCAAATATCTGAATATTAGCCGTTCCTCGTGGGACACCCTGTATATGTAAAGGTATTTTAGAAACGTCGTCAATATCCTTGCACGCGACATGGCAAGCGTATGTATGCTATTTTCCTTGTTCTCGCAACAGGTCTCGTCAGAAAAACCTTCGCTGACAAGAAACACATTAACGTCAGCATAGGCTTTCACCTATAATTCGTTCCATTTTCATTGAGATATTTCTTCATGAAACACATAATCAAGTTAGAAACGAGATGCTAAATTAAAAGTGACATCGATGACTATTTAATATACATACTGTCACAGAGTTATTAATGGACTCTCTCTGAGGGAAGAGACTGAAGAAACAGAGTCCCTTCCTTATGTTGGTATAAACTTCTAAAATTAGTTGGCCTATCCTAAAGAGAAAGAAGTACATCGACCTATAATTAGCTGAAACCTATCTTCGAGTAAAAGATAACACACTTTCATATAAAGTTTCGTTTTGTACGTCAAGCCTTTCGAGAGATTCTACTAAAACTGCAATATCACCCGGCGGAGGATAAAGTGTTTGATCCAATGGTCGTTCGCGATAAAAATTTTGATACATTTCCCTCGATCTCGTGTGTGAGATTTCAATATTGAAGCTATTATTATTATTATTATTATTTATTATTATTATTATTTGTTTTGAATATGTTTATCTTAGGGAATCAAGCAGTGATTAATAATACTGAGTTTAAACATTTCAAACAAAAATATCAAATGCTGGTGGAAGGTACGCAGTAGTGCTATCCGTAGCGATCGTTTTCAGATGATGGTCCGCAGTAAGAAATTAATTAAACTTTTATTCAAGCAAATAGTATAATTTAAAACTCGATCCGGAATTCCAGTTCACGGTGGGTTCTACCATGAGCAGATAACGATTCCACTGGACTTTCATTCACAAATGCTTGAAGGAAAAATCATAGATGATGAGTGACCAGGTAATTTCTAATTACAAAATTAATATGTAGAAAACTCATAAGTTCTCACCAGAAGGGTTGTGGCTATAAGGGCTTTTCCAATCATTTTTGATAGTGAATAATTACAATCTGTTGGTCGTAAAATGGCTGTGTTAGGACCCAGAAATTAAGTCTTTACTAGACAGAGAACAACAGATGCATTATAATTCAATTATTTTAGCAGAATAATAATGAAACAATAAAACGACACAGAATTGATCTTATACAAGGTGGAACGTAATATTTTAACTATTACTTAAATATATTCTCCGAAACGCACAAGGTGAAGTGCGATTAATAAGTATTATACAGCCCAATAAGGCTCATTTATTGTCAACGTATGTTATGGCTGGCAATGTGTTAAGCAAACCTCTTGCTGCACCCAAGTATGATAAATGCTTTGAAGGATTTGGTCTCCGAGTTTAAAATCCTGATCTAAAGACTTTATTCTTCATTAATGTCATATATGTAAAAACTGAAGAGGCATGATATCATCTAAATTGTTCCCGCCGTGTTATTTTATTTGTTTCTTTTCTATTCCTGCGCCAAGAGTCTGTTTTAATTTTACACCAGTGTTGCTAGTTCAATAAAGCTGTCTTGAAACTCTGATGCCTCGAGTCAATGAATCTGCAAATTAGACAACAAAATCGTAATCGACTGTTACTAGTGACGTACAATGTTAACAGTTTTTAAATTTTTTTTGTGATTTTTAGTTTCTTTACCGAAATTGGCAGTTCTGCAATCATGTGGTTCTCGGAATTCCTTTCAGCATCAATTCATATTACAGTTCAGGACTTCATCTTTTTTCCCACAAATGATATTGAAGGTTGTTTGCTTTGGGACTTAACATGTGAAGTTCCTTACGAAGCTTCTGTACGATCTTGGTTTATAATCTCAGCGTGATAGTTTTACAGCTCGTTTGCTTTACGTTAATATTTTACATCTTTTATATGCAATGCAGGGGAAGATTGTCTGCAGTGGGGTATGATAAGCATACTAAAAAGTGTGAAGGACACTAAATACGCCATTCTGCGTCAAAGGATTAAATGTCGTCGGGAGTACCTCGAAAGATACGCTAGGCTTGTCGTCAAGTCGGATTCTAAAAAGTGTGAAGGATACTAAATACGCCATTCTGCGTCAACGGATTAAATCTCATCGGGAGTACCTCGAAAGATACACTAGGCTAGTCGTCAAGTCGGATTCATATTTTAATTGCAGTTCCTAGGACTGCGCACCTGGAAGAAATGAAAGGGTAGAATTTGGAACATATAGAAGAAACATCCGTTTGGAACATATACAAGAAACTAACCATAATCAGTTCAGTCATTGGTGCTATGGAACCATATTACGTAATGATACACAACAGTCTAGAGTTATTAAAAAAGTATTATATATGAAACTGCGTGAGTAAATACTTCTACTTTTATTACTCATTCCTCAGCTGACGAAATTGAAGGTTTTTACTGTATTCTTTTAAATTTCATCACCATAGTTATAACTACTCAAATAGAATATTTTGCATAGGAGTAAACGAAGTCACGGCACCTTAATTATTAATCATGTATCGTTTTCTACGTAGCTGCGTCTTTGGTAGCAAGTTAACAGCAGTAGAAATTAAGCTTAGAAGTTTGCCTCGTTTGTGTCTGTCGACGCCATAATATACTACGTTTAGCTGAAACATTTCGTGCCAAAACCGAAGCATTTTATTGCATATATTTAAATCGCCGCTGTGTCAACAAGTAGTTGTTCACGTAGCATAAAGGAGTAGATATGCTACTCACCTAATAATATATATATATTGACGGAGCCTAGGGTTCCTTCCGCATCCTACATCTCAGCTTCTGTATTAACGCGTTTTTGTGTGTCTTCAATGGTCACGCTTCTATTTGTCAGACTCCTTCCTATCTCGTGAATCCATTTAAGTTGTGATTTTTCTCTGCGCCTTCTGTTTGTCAGTATGTATTCAAATACACTGATGAGCCAAAATATTATGACCACCTGCTTAAAAGCTTATTTGTCCGCCTTTTGAACGAAATACATTACTGACCTTCGTATCAGGGATCCGACAGTTCGTTGGTATGTTTGTGTAGGTACGTGGGATAAAATGACCTCGCACAGGTAATGTAAGACGCGTAAGTAACGGGCCACTGATTACCGTATACGGCGATGGCGCCCGATAGAGGCCCAGATGGGTCCACAAGATTTCCAGCAGGCGAATATGGTCGCCGAGACCTCAATGTGAGTTTACTATAATGTTTCTCAACCCACTGTAACACGAAAAAATGGATCAAATGGCTCTAAACACTATGGGACTCAATATCTGAGGTCATCAGCCCCATAGAAAAATGGTTCAAATTGCTCTAAGCACTATGGGACTTAACGTCTGAGGTCATCAGTCCCCTAGACTTAGAACTACTTAGAAATTCTTCCAATCCATATGTGGCATACAGAAAACCAGTAATTATCAATATTGGTCAAAAAAAAGTCTTGGTAACAATTTCGGTTTTTTATTTTTCAAAGACGCGTTTCATCTTATTTAGGCATCTTCTCGTTATCTTTTCTAGATGGACGCGAGAGGCACCAAGATCTGCATAACGCGTTCCTGTTCACAGGAGCGAGTAACAGAGTAAGATGGGGGCTCAGGTAGTAAGCATAATGGCATTATGCTTGAACGAGTATTTAGGGAACCAAGAAGTAGGTTTGCAGTTCATATACTACTGTCGTGGTCATCTGTAGAAAGAGGCTGAAAGGGCGGTGAAGCCTCAAATAGTCGATGATGTGAAACTTCTTAGCAGATTAAAACTGTGTGCCGGACCAAGGCTCGAACTCGGAACCTTTGCCTTTCGCGGGCAAGTGCTCTACCAACTGAGCCACCCAAGCACGACTCACGCCCCGTCCTCACAGCTTTACTTCTGCCAGTACCTCGTCTCCTACCTCATTCTGGAGCCGATAATGTGTTGGACGTCAACGCCTCACAATATAACGTGAAGGTCGGAGATCTGGCCGGTATGGGCGACAATCTGCGTCTGAACTGGCTGCTGGAGTGTTTGATATGGTAAAACCATCTAGCTGCACCACCGCCTAAAGGTCTGGGTACCGGACCCACGAAAGAAAGGTGCACTCTTTGCCACTGATCCGAACTCGATTCCGCTGGTCAGTGCCTACGGGACTGATGTTTTCCGGTTGTCATGTAGCTGATCACTCAGCATCGGTATCTGGTTGACGTCTGGCGGATCTGATGACATAGTCCATTGCTGTGCACGCACAGTAGTTTCTAAGCATCCCCTTCAGCGCTCGTTTATGAAAAGGACTGCGCAGCAGACGGCCCCTTACGAGTTGCTATGATGAGCCAACGAGATCGTCAATTACAATTTCAATGGGTATTGAAGTTGCGTCTGGTTTCGGCATCATCAGCACGAACGTCTGCTGGATACATGTGCCATGCCACAGTCGCTGGGTGGCGGAGGCAGTATTAAGCTAGGCGGATATTCACTACTGATTCCAAGGGAGCTTTGGTAGTAATCAATGGGACCATGAGATCTGTGGACTTTGTGAACATTCTTGCGGACTGCCAACATACCTTCGTACTTCCCCTATGGTGTTGGCCTCCACCCTAAGGGCAACTGTCCGTAAGACAGAGCCATCTGCTGTGAACATTTTGCCTCTAATACAAATTGTTCCCCATGAAGTGGTCTATCATACCTTGATGTTTGTCCCAAACACTTTGCAACACGCTGTATAAAGGAAGTTTTAGGATAGTTGTGTAAATGGGCGGGAAATATGACAGAGGTAAACTCTTTCTACCACATAATGTCTTCAACCACTTTCGTTGCAGTTGGCCATTCGTGTTTATGTTCATCCAATCCCAGTATTGTTGACTAACACTTTTTTTGTTAACTGAATAAGTCATTCGTTGATTCAGTCATCATATTCCGAAGACCCCATTAAGAAGAATGCCTTTCAGGAACATGGAAGGAGTCAGAGTACACCTTAATAAAAGGGTAACAAATCGTAGAAGCTATAGTAATAATTGACTACCACAATACTGCTTAATGCTTATGCCAGGTAAATTTAATCAGTTAAATTGTAAAGCTGACACTCAGGATGATGCAGTTGTTCCCGCAGTTACACTGAAAGCAGTTACGTGGGATTGGCGCTTCTGTTTTCAAATACTACAGTAAGTGGTTGAAAAGTTAACGTACTGTAACATCTTTTTCTACAAGTGACCTTTACTGCAGCTGATCGCTATAATCATAGTTAAAAATGAAGGGGTGGAAATATGAAAACGCTGAACCACCTATACGTAGCTGAAGCACCGAAATGTAACTGAAATTACTTAAGAAAAGATTTAGGGATCTATATTATTCAGTCAACAGGTAAGATTTATTTTAAAAATTGTACTGCGTGGTATATCTGCCATAAAATCAGACATAAGAAAGACAAATGATACCTCATGCATGAACAAACTTTACCAATTTCAATTACAATTCGTATACGTTAATGGCTAATGCTAATCTGAGGTAAATAAGAAAACTATATTACTTGCCTTTGTGCACGATAACTGAGCTTTTAATTGGTATTTCGTATGCCACATATTTGTCTGAGTGCTTTATTTAGTGGACAAGGGTTCTGAGAAGTAAGGTGAATTCGACGTCATAGACACAATTCGGAGAATACGAACTTTATTTGCTAAGTCTCCATCACATTCCGAACATATCATTGTTACCCAAAAGGATGAATTTAGGAATACAACTAGTTATAGATTTAACTAATACACCTCTTCGTTGGCCATCTTGCCCATCAGCTGTTGAAATAAGCATAACTCTGGTTTTTCACCATATTAAGCGTGCAATGCATATTCAGAGAGTTGCATTTTGTGTAGTGAAAATGCCTATTACAGCTGCAATTTATTTTCTCCCAATTTTTAGCGACTTTTATTTGCGTAAATTGACTGAATGTTGGCCGTTCTCCTACCACATATGTTTTGGTTCAAAGATATAATTTAAAGACAGTGTTTAATGCACTAATCGTTTCCTCCTGAATTCAGTGAATGCCAACATGATTTGTGAATTACTCTGCGGTTCTTGAATTTTCGTAAATTGATTGATTTTTGTCAATCAAGCCACCACGTGCGTCTTATTTGAAAGATACCATTTTGTGATCATTTTCCTCAAGATTTTTGTGAATTATGTTGCAGTGCTCGATTTCTTGTAAAACTGATTGGATTTTGCCAATAAGGACACCATGTATATCTTTGTTTGAAGCTGTCCCCGAACTTTCTGATCCCTAAGTAAGGCGGTCACATGCACATGTGGAAGGTTTCAAAAAAATGGTTCAAATGGCTCTGAGCACTATGGGACTTAACATCTATTGTCATCAGTCCCCAAAACTTAGAACTACTTAAACCTAACTAACCTAAGGACAGCACACAACTCCCAGCCATCACGAGGCAGAGAAAATCCCTAACCCCGCCGGGAATCGAACCCGGGAACCCGGGCGTGGGAAGCGAGAACGCTACCGCACGACCACGAGATGCAGGCTGGAAGGTTTCGTCCAGTTAACAATTTTTACATTTCTTACCTTTATATGTGTTGATGGTGGATTCTCACAGTTCACGTAGGCCAACCATCCCAGTTATATTCAGTGCTCTCGTGGTTCCATCAAAAATTCAATTACTTAACATCGATTTGATGAACGTCTGCATGTGTCTGGTGTGAACAGTTCGTACAAGCAATCGCTCTAGTGTCTATGTTAACCTTCAGATCCCCGTAAAACAGGTTCAACATCATTAGATTTTATACATCAGATATCATTGTTATAACAGAACAGATCTATTTTGGCATAAGAGGTGTCATTTGTGTTTGCTGTTTCACGAGCATGTGTGCCACTAGGACTGTGTCCAAGAATGTTAGACAGTAAATCTATCTTGTAATTACTGAACCTTGTAATAGATAATCACTCCACGAAACCCACTTCCGCATCCGTTTGTAATCCCTTTGAGATCCCCCAAACGAGCGAGTAATACGATCTTCTGTTATGAGAATAACGATTATTAAAGTAAGCTTAGCTGTCATAAATTTCGAAACGGCAGTTGCACTGATCACGAGGTGAGGTCGCCCGTCCCTGTGTTCTCAGTGTGCTCTTAATTGAACCTGCGCTTCGTTATCCATTACTAATCATATATTAATCTCTTAACAATAAATTTACCGGGCCCCTGTCACCGTATATATTACACAGATTCTCTAAATTGTCTAACGAGGCAGCGGAAATCACGTCCGAGAGACAGATCTGGCTTCGACGAGCAGGGCGTTGCAGGTCTGAACAAAGAAGATGAATGACATCGACCGATCGATCCTTGAAATAGGAGATTTTTAACAGCACACACTTAGCAGTAGCCGGTAGGTAAGGTTTTCAAATGCATTGTTGTTTTCATGCACCCATTGTTTGGTCCATAAACAATCAGTGGAATGTATTATCTTCTTACGTTTTAGTTTTGAGGTGTTAGGAAGTAAATATAGGGAAACTGGCCTTAGTAAATGATAATTTTTAATTGTTTAGGCACTACTACATCAAGGAAATGAGGAGAAAACAATTATGTATGAAGGCTGATAAACCACTTGCAGATTTAATTTGGACGATAAAGGGCGCAACCCTCATACAGGTGGTCCGACTGAAGTTGTAATGTGCTCCTTGACCACTACGTCATCTCACATAATCGAGTACTCCTGTAGTCCCGCCAGGATACTGGAGATGTAATAAACAGATGTTTTCTTCAGAATGATATTTGTCAAACAGAATCACTATTCTGCGACCAAATTCACTGTAATAAAGGCCTTTCCAAGTTGGCAAGCCCAGCACCGATCTTTTTTCAGAAAGGTTCCTGCTGGCTTCTGCCGAAGCCCCAGAAGCCACGGAAGCGTGCAGTACCTCGGCGCCGTTCGATTCCCCAGCCATCCTGCGTCGCACAGATAAACTTAATCTGCCTGCAGGGCGATTCACCGAGCTCATCTCACGCACCACCAGCCACCGCTCCAAGTTTCCCCGGCACGGCGCAACGATTCACCGACGGTTTTTCTAGGGCTGCAGGTAACCTGTCGTAGAGGCTCGCCATCATCGTATAAAATTACCTATCGCTCACAGCCTCTTTTGCCGGTTACTGAACTGATTTTTTAAGCCGTTAAATAGTGTATGTACACCTTACTTTGGATGGCAATTAATGGAAGGACTAAAATCAAGTTTGCCCTATAAAGAGAACTGTACATTAATATCTTGGCAGTCTTAATTAATAGGTGACCTCAGGTATTTGCACATGATATGTGTTGCAACGGTACATGAAAAAAGTGTGTTAATATACAGTTAGTAATTGAAAAGATTCCAAAGTGGTGAAAAGATGCAAGGTCATCCATTTTCTGTAGCTGTCCAGGATGGAAAATTGTGAACCTCACAAAACGCAAAAACGTATTATCGTATGACTGTACTACAAATGAGTAAAAATTGCAATCACTCAACTGTTACAAATACCTGTAAAAACCAATTTGAAGAGATATGACACTGAATGATCACACAGGCGCAGTAGCGACTAAAACAATGGCAGATTTCTATCCGTCGCTAAGATACCGGAGAATGGAATCAGCCTACAAAGAAGGCTGACAAAACCATCTTGCGTCCCTTCAAATGTATGGGACTCGTTCAAATTAGGACTAAAATGAGGTGTTAGACTAACTGTATTGTTAGACTGCTGCACGATAACATGAATAGCATGGTTCTTGTCAACAGTAGCACTGGAGAGAATTTCGAAATCACGACGCACGTCAAGCAAGGTTGTTGTGTGATAGCTCGCTCTTTGTTTTCAATGTTTGTTAGAACTATATAATTCATCATGTCGATGGGAAGCCACCAAAGAGCAAAAAATCAGAATATAAGATCGATGGTGGTATGCTCAGTCTCAGTCGATTACGAGTCAAGACTAAAGTATTTACCACAAACATCACTGAAGTCAGTTATGCAGATGATAATGTCTGTCTTACCAATCTATCCTAAATGCATTTGATGAAACATATTCGAGCATTTGACCAAACCTTAACATCCAGAAGACGCAGATCCTACATCAACCTGCACCATACCATCAAGAATCACAGCCCAAGGCAATGTCATGTAGAACAAAGAACACTTCCCATACCTTGCCAGCAATTTTTTCGAAAATGCAAATATTGATTCTGAAATACAATACCGCCTAAAACGTGCCAACACTGCTTTGATAATCTTAACATCACCATTTAAACCTTTTGTATCCCAAGCGACTGTTATACTATGTCTCACATCTCAGTGGGAAGCAAGGACTACTTGCAGAAGGCCCATACGATGTCTGGGAAAGTACCATCAAAGCTGCCTGAGAATGATCCTAAGAGTTAAATAGAAAAATCAGTGCACTAACTTCAGTGTCTGGAAGAAGCGAACTCTACTAGCATCATCAAACATCAACTCCGTTGAATGGTAGCATTGTTCGTATGCTTCTGTCCCGTATTCCCAGCTGAAGTATGGTCAAAGAGACCATGTTAAAGAGACATGTCCGAAAGAACAGATACCACTGGTGATCTTGCAGCTCTCGAAGAACAAAATTACAATGAAGTCCAGACTATAAGCTGCTTACAGGCGTTGATGAATATCAACGGGGACAGTTAAAAATTTGTGCCCTGACCGGGACTTGAACCCAGAATCTGCTTACATGGCAAACGCTCTAGCTGACTGAGTCATTGAAGACACAGAGAATACAGTGACTGCAGCGTCTTATCTCTGGCGCGCTCCCCATGAGACCCACATTTCCAACTTACTATCCACACAGTACATTCGTAGTGCCCCTGCCCACTACACTCATTACTCGCGGCAGTCAATCTACCGATTCCCGTAAGAGTTTGAGCAATGTTCCAGTTTATGTCGGAGCACAGATTTTCCACCAACGGTATCTGATATTCATGTAGGTAAGGCTTACCGGCCAATGATCTTCTTCAGTGCGTATGCATTCACATTTCTCAAACTCTTACTTGAATCGGTAGATTGACTGCCGCAAGTAATGAGTATAGTGGACGATAAGTTGGAAATGTGGGTCCCACGGGGAACGTGCCAGAATAAGTCCCTACAGTCGCACTATGGTCTGTGTCTTCGATGGCTCAGTCGGATAAAGTGCCTGCCATGCAAGCAGGAGATCCCGGATTCCAGTCCCGGTCAGGGCACGCATTTTCAACTGTCCCCGTTGATATTTTTCAACGTCTGTAAGCAGCTTATGGTCAGGATTCCATTGTAATTTCATTCATTATGAAAAGACGTCAAACAGATGGTTCAAATGGCTCTAAGAACTATGGGACTTAACATTTGAGATCACCAGTCCCCTAGACTTACAGCTACTTAAACCTACCTAACCTAAGGACATCACACATATGCACGCCCGAGGCTGGATTCGAACCTGCGGCCGTAGCAGCCGCGTGGTGTCATACTGAAACCGATAACTGGAGAAGAACTGCACTTAACCGCCCAGTACAGCGTCGCAGTGTTTAGGAACGAAACGCTAATTCCTGAAGATAAGTAACGCTTTGCAGCCAGTCCCCTCCTGAACAACATGTGTCCACAATGTGGGAAACTCTGCAACTCCAGGAATGGACCCTACAGTCACTTAACATCCTATAGAAACTCGTGAGAGAGTGATAGTCCATTATCATCATCATCATTCCAAGAAGGGTAGCATGAATGGTTATAAATTTATCTGACCCATGGGAAACGTCCAGGAAGTACGGAGAAAACCTGAACTGGTTGCCAGTTAATGATGTACATGAGTTACTTTCAAGAACCAGTATTATCTGAGGAATACATAATATTGTAGAAGCCTATGTATCACACCCATGAAAGAGTGAAGACTAATACTAATTACAGCAGGCAGACAAGCATTTATGCAGTCTTTTTCACTGCACTCCATATGTGTATGGAACAGAAGGAGCCTTAGCACCAATTCAGAGGAGTTTGCAGTGTGTGGGTGTGCAGGGTGACTTAGCTGCCCCTACCTATGGGGTTTATGCAACCCACAACGCCTTCAAAAGTCACATGCGACATGTGCAAACTATTTCTCCTAGAGAAAAAAATGAACAGGACCTTTTTGTAGAATATTTAATATAGTTGAATTTTGACTGGAACACGTTTTCTTTGGAGGCGACGGCTTCGCGTTTTTCAAGAACAACGCCTTTGTAGGTCGGTTTTGTACGTTTTTGTTGAATTATTTGAAAACTGCGGCCCCTAGAGAAAATGTATCCCAGTAAAAGATTTAATACATTAAATTTCCAACAAAAAGGGTCCAGTTCATTTCTTTGCGTCTAATAGTTGACGCCTAGCGAGTGAGAGTATACAAAAATCTTGTTCATGGTATTTGGAGGCGTTGCCGGTTGCATAAAACCCATAGGTAGGGCAGCTGAAGCACACTGTACGTGAAGCTATAGATTTATAGCTCACAATACTGATCATAGACTACTGGGCATTAAAATTGCTACACCACGAAGATGACGTACTACAGACGCGAAATTTAACCGAGAGGAAGAAGGTGCTGTGCTATGCAAATGATTACCTTATCAGAGCATTCACACAAGGATGGCGCCGGTGGCGACACCTACAACGTGCTGACATGAGGAAAGTTTCCAACCAATTTCTCATACACAAACAGCAGTTGACTGGCGTTGCCTGGTGAAACGTTGTTGTGATGCCTCGTGTAAGCAGGAGAAATGCGTACCATCACGTTTCCGACTTTGATAAAGGTCGGATTGCAGCCTATCTCGATTGCGGTTTATCGTATCGCGACATTGCTGCTCGCGTTGGTCAAGATCCAATGACTGTTAGCAGAATATGGAATCGGTGGGTTCACGAGGGTAATACGGAACGCCGTGCTGGATCCCAGCGGCCTCGTATCACTAGCAGTCGAGATGACAGGCATCTTATCCACACGGCTGTAACGGATCGTGCAGCCACGTCTCGATCCATGAGTCAACAGATGGGGACGTTTGCAAGATAATAACCATCGGCACGAACAGTTCGACTACGTTTGCAGCAGTATGGACTATCAGCTCGCAGACCATGGCTGCGGTTACCCTTGACGCTGCATCACAGACAGGAGCGCCTGCGATGGTGTACTCAACGACGAACCTGGGCTCACGAATGGCAAAAAGTCATTTTTTCGGATGAATCCAGGTTCTGTTTACAGCATCATGAGGTTCACATCCGTGTTTGAGGACATCGCCGTGAGCGCACTTTGGAAGCGTGTATTCGTCATCCCCATACTGGCGTATCACCCGGCGTGATGGTATGGGAAGCCATTGGTTACATGTCTCGGTCACTTCTTGTTTGCAATGACGGCACTTTGAACAGTGGACGTTACAGTTCAGACGTGTTACGACCCGTGGCTCTACCCTTCATTCGATCCCTGCGAAACCACACATTTCAGCAGGATAATGCACGACCGCATGTTGCAGGTCCTGTACGGGCCTTTCTGGATACAGAAAATTTTCGACTGCTGCCCTGGCCAGCACATTCTCCAGATCTCTCACCAACTGAAAAGGTCTGGTCAATGGCTCGTCACAATACGCCAGTCACCACCTGTACACGCCATCCAAGATCTGTTTGACTCAATGCCGAGGCGTATCACGGCCGTTATTACTGCCAGAGGTGGTTGTTCTTGGTATTGATTTCTCAGTATCTATGCACCCAAATTGCGTTGGAAATGTAATCAGATGTCACTTATTGTATAATATATTTGTCCAATGAATACCCGTTTATCATATGTATTTCTTTTGGTGTAGCTATTTTAATGGCCAGTAATGTACCTCAGCTGCAGTGCAGCTCTAGAGTAATTACCAACATACGTTGTGTAACATGGCATAACGGAAGTTTTTAGAAATATAAGAATAATTGACACTTCCGAAAACTCCTGCATTGTTTTGCAGGATCGTGGAATAAAATTTCCAAAGTTGAGATATTTGAGATTTCGGTTCTAAGAAACAGTTTGATATAACAGAAGTGATATTATTTATGTGTGATTACAATCGAGTTACCATGGGCTCTGCCTCCATTTCTTGCTTGTTGTATGACGGATAATGCCGCTAGTGGGATCTCATGAATGAAGGGGACAGCAACGGTCATTCTCGCCAGCGATGTGCACAGCTGTTAGCTGACGTCGTTACTCGCTTGCTCATCTGGCGCCAAGCACGCAGCCTTCAGTAAATTCAACGATTATTTGATTATTGCGCATTGTGAATCTTTTGGCAAAGACTTGGATATCCTCAGCCCCTTAACTCTTCACCTTGTGTCCTGGTCCAAGACCACAGAGCAGTTCAAGCTTTTTGTATTTAAGTGAAATGTAAAGGCTGGTCCACAAAACCGCTGAAGTCTACCATAAAATTTCTTGTATTAGACTGCATCTCTGGTTTCTATGTGCAATTATTGTATTTCTGGTTTTTTTAATTACTTCAGTATGAATGGTGTTTAAAATATCTGGTCTTATTGAGGAAGAACACGAGCCAGATACTTTGTTGACTGAACCTGTGACCTAGAGGCATTATTGTTTAAGACATTGAAATAATAAAAAAAATCGAAAATTTTTACCTTCATATATATTGACGAAAAGCACACTCTGATCATTACAGCATCCCCAATCCAATAACATCTGGTGTCTAGCCCATCAAAACAATACTACAAATTCTGAACAAGCACTCACTACCGCAACTTCTCAACTACGACTCACCACTGCTACATCTCAACAAGCACTCTCCACCACGACTTCTCGACAAGAACTGCCAGTGGAGGCGGCTGAATAATACTCTTTGGCGCAATCTCTGGCGCTGTGGCTCAGTGTAGCCACCTTTCAACGTATACTAATTTACAATCTTGCAAGAGCTGTAATTTATGAAATGTCTCTGGCATCCAAACCACGTCCAGTAGTTCAACACGATCACAGTTCCACGCAGAGTTCTTTCGTACACTGACTCTTTGCTAAAACACGCCGTCGTCATAATATTATTCACACTGTTAACCCTCACCGTCACCGCGTATACTCAAAATACACAAGCTCTGCTTCGGCGCAAGTCATCTGCTCAGAACGAAGTGATAAAACAACTTTAAGACTACATCTCGCCAAGTGACGAAGTCTTCAAGTGCTAAACATAATAGTGTATGCGCATTCTTTCCCTTTCATGTCATACTTATAGAAAATATAGATGTAGCTATTACAAATTATAATAATATTGCTCGCAGGCTGTGCTATCATATCTAGCTGTTACTACACTATATTGCGTCCAAGACCTTTAAGAATTATAATAAATAAAATAGATTGCTGCATGACTCTCACCTGACGATGCCAGGTCTTATACATAACTCTGCCTCCAGAAAAATCAGACATAATCTCTATCTAGTGATTGTAAGGCAGCTCGAATCAGCTCTTTCGATATATCGTAGAGATCGTTCCGAGTTTTGCTTTTGGAATCAGAAGAATACGGCTTAGTCCGGCATTCTCACGAAGGAAGAAAGAAAACTGTTGTCAGCTTGCAGAGATCTGAGAACTCGAGTTTTGCAGAAAACTGTTTCTATAATAATCACGGTAGCGAGGAAACGTGGTTTACGAAATAATTATACTACCTGGGAAAATATCGTAATAGATGTAATTGAACCGTACCATATGAAATCCCTCTATCAGACCTGATGAATGTCATTAAGCAGTGCACGAAAATTTGCTGTTGTGAATCCTAAACGATCGATTACTGCTACCACGGTCACGTTCTAGTAAGATGTAAAGTACGCTAGTGAGCCAGAACATTATGACCATCTGTTTAATAGCTTGATTGTCCATCCTTGGAACGAAAAACATCACTGACTCTGCATATGATGGATCGAATAGTTTGTTGGTAGGTTTGTGGATACTTGTGGTATTGGATGTCTACGCACAGGTCATGTGTTCGCGTAAATAACGGGCCCAGATCGGTTCCATAGCACTTATGTCAGGCGACTTTGGTCCCCGAGACATCAACGTAACATAATACTGCTCACACCCGGCATCCATGAGGCGTTGCATGTTAAGAGCCGCCTTTCACCTCAATGACAGCGTTTCTGGAGACAATCATCGACCTAGTACACTCCTGGTAATGGAAAAAAGAACACATTGACACCGGTGTGTCAGACCCACCATACTTACTCCGGACACTGCGAGAGGGCTGTACAAGCAATGATCACACGCACGGCACAGCGGACACACCAGGAACCGCGGTGTTGGCCGTCGAATGGCGCTAGCTGCGCAGCATTTGTGCACCGCCGCCGTCAGTGTCAGCCAGTTTGCCGTGGCATACGGAGCTCCATCGCAGTCTTTAACACTGGTAGCACACCGCGACAGCGTGGACGTGAACCGTATGTGCAGTTGACGGACTTTGAGCGAGGGCGTATAGTGGGCATGCGGGAGGCCGGGTGGACGTACCGCCGAATTGCTCAACACGTGGGGCGTGAGGTCTCCACAGTACATCGATGTTGTCGCCAGTGGTCGGCGGAAGGTTCACGTGCCCGTCGACCTGGGACCGGACCGCAGCGACGCACGGATGCACGCCAAGACCGTAGGATCCTACACAGTGCCGTAGGGGACCGCACCGCCACTTCCCAGCAAATTAGGGACCCTGTTGCTCCTGGGGTATCGGCGAGGACCATTCGCAACCGTCTCCATGAAGCTGGGCTACGGTCCCGCACACCGTTAGGCCGTCTTCCGCTCACGCCCCAACATCGTGCAGCCCGCCTCCAGTGGTGTCGCGACAGGCGTGAATGGAGAAACGAATAGAGACGTGTCGTCTTCAGCGATGACAGTCGCTTCTGCCTTGGTGCCAATGATGGTCGTATGCGTGTTTGGCGCCGTGCAGGTGAGCGCCACAATCAGGACTGCATACGACCGAGGCACACAGGGCCAACACCCGGCATCATGGTGTGGGGAGCGATCTCCTACACTGGCCGTACACCACTGGTGATCGTCGAGGGGACACTGAATAGTGCACGGTACATCCAAACCGTCAGCGAACCCATCGTTCTACCATTCCTAGACCGGCAAGGGAACTTGCTGTTCCAACAGGACAATGCACGTCCGAATGTATCCCGTGCCACCCAACGTGCTCTAGAAGGTGTAAGTCAACTACCCTGGCCAGCAAGATCTCCGGATCTGTCCCCCATTGAGCATGTTTGGGACTGGATGAAGCGTCGTCTCACGCGGTCTGCACGAACGCTGGTCCAACTGAGGTGCCAGGTGGAAATTGCATGGCAAGCCGTTCCACAGGACTACATCCAGCATCTCTACGATCGTCTCCATGGGAGAATAGCAGCCTGCATTGCTGCGAAAGGTGGATATGCACTGTACTAGTGCTGACATTGTGCATGCTCTGTTGCCTGTGTCTATGTGCCTGTGGTTCTGTCAGTGTGATCATGTGATGTATCTGACCCCAGGAATGTGTCAATAAAGTTTTCCCTTCCTGGGACAATGAATTCACGGTGTTCTTATTTCAATTCCCAGGAGTGTATATCAAATCTGTGATTCACGTGAAGAGCGGACACGTTTCCATTGACCGACGGTCGAATCCCGACGGTCCCTTACCCGCTCCATTCGCGACTGACGATGTAATTGGGTCAACCTGTGAACACGTGGGGGTGGTCTGCTGCGGAGCTCCATGTTCAACAATGCACGATGAACGGTGTGCTCTGAAAGACAACATTGTGTTCTTCCGGCAGAGATACCACAGATCACCATCTATCCTACTTTACAGAGCAGGCAGGCCTTAGAGCCACACGTTATGTGAAGTGTCGTGGACGCCAATCATTTAGCGACTAGTAGTAGTTTTACTGTTCTTCTATCTTTTTCCGTAGATGCTCACCACAGTTGCACCTTAATATTCGACCAGATTCGCCGTTTTCTTGGTACTCGTTCACACGCTGTGTTACCACGTCACGTGCCCGCGACGCCACCAGGCGGCATCCAGCCTCGCGATGCGCAGTGGCAATACCGTTTTGTCTTACCGATGTATGTCACACTAAATTGTGTTCCGAAACGAAGTGACGTTGAGATATAATTTGTTTTTACCCTGTGACGACTGTTAACGCTACAGGAGATGTTCCCATTCTTAGACATAGTTTAGAGCTCCGTCTCAAAGGAACCAATATAATTACCCCTAATTCGGTCAAACGAACAACAAAGTCGGACCATTGGCTCTAAATAACCTCACAGCCTAAACTTAGATCATAGAAACATCATGCTGTTGGATGTTGTCGATAAATGAATCAACCTTTATAAGTTTGATTATTTGTGTACGAATATAGGACATTTTATTTTTGTAATGCTGTGTGTACAGTGGGTGAGTGGCGTCGTGAACGGCGCCATCGTAACACGGAAGTGGAGCCAGTTCGTTTTACTGAGAAGTCTTCACCCCGAACATGCAGATCTCCAGACCAGACTGTCAGTGCGTGTCTGTTGACTGTTGTAACTTACATCTATTTAACCGGCTTACTGCTCTTCAAACCTTTACTCTCGCCGCCATCCTCCCTATGGACATGCTTCCTTCCATTACCAGATTGACGACATCAGTGTACCAATTCATTAGTCATCCGATTCTATCATTTATTCCTCAGCATTCTTATTTTGCACCTACATTCAAAAGACCAGTACCTTTACAAACGGCTATCCAGAGCAGAAATTTTTATTAAGTGTCAAAATATTTTTCTTTCTCAGAAGCGCTGCCTTGAAATTGCCTCTCTGAATTTTATATCCACAATAGTTATCTTATCTTCAGTTATTTTGATGCCTGTTGATTATAAGAGTTAAAAACTTTGTAGCAACTTAGGATACAGTAAAAGAACTGACTTAGCTCGAACTACGAGAATTTTAGGTCTAAGAAAACCACAGCCCTAAAAGGCTATTAAGAGCTTATTATACACGCGTCTGAATTCGAGCTCCACTCACACATTTTTTTTAACTTTTTTGCTGTACTTTTTATATACAGGGTGATTTTGCTAAATGGGGACAAACTGCAGGAAATGATTCCCTTGATACTGATGAAGAAAAAACCTCACATGGACATACGACTGGAAATGCGTTCCAAAGGAGGTACACCCAATTGAACTGGAAATAAAAGATCTTGAACACTGTAGATTGAAAACATTTAAGAGATCACTCGAGGTAAGTGCCATTGTTCTATCCAAGGTAGTATTTCAGGTCTATATTGAAGATAACAGTGACCTGGAGCAACATCAGGCAGTAGCAACATTATCCATCGTATTACCAGAGGCATGATTTCAGCAGGAGAAGCATCGTCAGCCGCAGGAAGAACATGATGTGGCTCGCCTGTGAGGTGTTGTGGGGGTAGGACTGCTCCCACGAAGCAGTCGCCCATAATACCCGCCCACAGAATGGGACTCCGTGTCGATGGTTAGCTATCATCATACCATGGGGATTCTCTGTACCTCACAGAGAGTTATTGTGAAGGATGACGATACTGCCCCTTGAAAAGGTAAACTCATCTCAGAATAGGGTAGATGACATGTCTCCCAGCATCATAGTGACTTGTGTGACGAACCAGCAGCGGAAGCAAGCCCCTGTGTAGTAAGGCGTGCACGCGTTGTAAGTGATACCGACGGTGGCAGTTGTCGTGGAAAATGTTACGCACGCTCGTCTGGCTTACATCATGCTGGAGGGTCATCTTCATCGTAATGATACCGGGATCATCGATCTTATATATCCACCTTGGATGTACACTCTACAGCAATAAAAGAGGGTCACGCTTGAATTCCAACTTGTAGGCTGCACCTGAATGCATGCAACCAACATAGCATATCTGTGTTGCACATCGTCGCAACCCTCCACAGCACAGTCGTTGTAAGATACACAATGGGTACCGCTAGAGACTACTAGAGAACACCGCTCTTTATGACAGTCCGTACAGATGTAAAGTAACACCACGATAGTACAGAAGAGATCAGACCGTCCTTAACATTTGTAAACGAAACTTAATTACAATAAGTGACATTTAAACGTTATGGGACAACTAATTTTGTCGCATAAATCGTCCAGTAATCCTTAGGCACAATTAAATATTTGAGGCAGTATATGGAGTTATAAAGTTGTATGGCAATTGGGAGCAAGTTCTTTGCTGTCTAAAAGGTTTACCCAACACATGCTGAACACGTCGTTCAACTTTCAATGGGGCATGGTTTCGCATCAACTTTATGTAATACCAAGCAGTTAAAAGAAAACGTGATTAACAGCGGCAAGCACTCTACGAAAATCCCAACATTAACAGCGAATCACAAGTAATATCATTGTTCACATTACTCGTCAACAGTTACTTGTACACAAAGATGTACTTTAAATGACATGACCAACGTCTTCGTTCTGGATCCGGATGCAAACGCAGAACGTAAAGCCATTGTTAACCAAGCAAAGCATTGTGCTTTATCGAGACTCGATCACTAGGTAGAAAGAGACGTCAAATATTGACGTTTGCACCAGTATCAGTTATCAATTCTCAACTGAACGTAAATGACGATAATATTTGTACGAAACGAGGAACCCTAACATGACAATTACCTTCTTGGTAATTAATCTTGAAAGACGTTGTATATTGTTGCATAGTCAAGGAACAAACGATGCACATGTTTAAAATTGAAATGCCATCATGTAATGCTGGTGACAAGGATGCGAACGCAGCACCTAATCGGATTGTTGAATAAGTACGTAAAATCAGAATGTAGATATCATAGTTTGTCACCAGTAGTGAGGTTGGAACCTTAAATGACGACTGAAGTTGTATTGCCTGACCGGGATTCGAACACGGCGCCTACCACCGTCGTTGTCTAACCAGGAACAGACAAGAAATGTCCAATGTTGGTCCACTATTAGCGAGATGTGCGCACGTTTAACTAGAAATAAGACGACGACAACGTCTATGCTGACCGAGAGTCGAACGCCGCACACATGGTTAGGAAGACACGTTAATAATCAAATTCTTATTCAGTAGTAGCTAGGAGGAGCACTTATAGTTGCAAACCTTGAGGCCTTTCTCATCTCTAGTAACGTGTTGCCTAATATCTGCGATATGGTGTTGGTTCAAATGGCTCCGAGCACTAAGGGACTTAACTTCTAAGGTCATCAGTCCCTAGAACTCGAAACTACTTAAACCTAACTAACATAAGGAGATTACACACATCCATGCCCGAGGCAGGATTGGAACCTGCGACCGTAGCGGTTACGCGGTTCCAGACTGTAGCGCCTAGAACCGCTCGGCCAACTCGGCCGACTATCATGGTGTTAATTTACAAATGGATTCACTGCCGTAAAGAGCAATGTTCACTAGTAGTCGTGTAAATGAAGTGCCTCAGCAGAAAGCAATATCCGTCATGCAGCACGTATTGTTTCAGAGACACTGAGTACATGTTATAAGTGCACAAAAAGTGTATTATGTACTACATATATACTACTATTTGGAGAAGCCGCCGCCAAACCTGTTTACTTTTACTTTCCGCTAAGTTGTCGTGGTTGAATACACGTTTTCTTAAGGTTTCATCTAATGCAGAGCGCTTACAAGAAAGAATAGTTCCCTGCGTCATGCTATTGCTAGCTAGGTGAAATATTTTGTGGTAGCTATGTTAAAAATGAATGTATTTTTGAACGTATTGTTCGTCAAATATTTGAATGAATCGTCAACTGTAGGTGTGCCTGCACATATTATAGCATAATAGCTGTAGCTGCGTTAGTTTATACTACAGACTTGGGTAGGTTAGGTGTAACTATTGATCCTCCAAGGGGTGATCGTGGCCTTGCGGCCCGGGTCTGTACTAGCAGCGGCTCGCGAGCTACGGGCCAGCCAGGCTGGCCGAGGCGAGACGCAAGTGAGCGAGCTGGCGGTGGCGTTGGTGGGCCAACAGCTCGGGACGAGCGAGCACGGCTGCGCGGCATGCCTCTTCCTCTGCCGCTCCGTTTGACATAAATATGCTTACCTCCTCTCCTGGCATCAGTATAAGAGCGGCAAGCAGAAATACACATCAGGCTGTCTGCCGTAATGGCTCACTGGGAGAGGTCTATTCGAGATAGAGTCGTCGCTCTCATTGAAGATGGAGGATGTTCCATCGTAGAAACTGGCACACGGTATGGCGTACCAAATACCACTGCAACGAAATGGTGGAGGATCTGCCTTTAAAGAGTCACCACCAACAGGGCTCCTGGCTCAGGCAGGAAGGCAGTGTTCTCACAGCAGGAAGACAGGGACCTAGTGTCAACGAGCAGAGAAAATCCCTTTCTGAACGCGAAGCAGTTGCGGCGGGAGACCAACGTCCCTGCCTCCAGTGACACGATTCGCCGAAGGCTGAGGGACTCTGGACGATCAGCCGTGAAACAAGAGCTCAGGGAAGGCAACGTTTTATACCGGCTAGCATTTGCGGAGCTCCAACAAAGGGCGTCATGGGACAACGTCATTTTGACTGATGAGAAAGTGTTTTCCACCAGTAATGACGGTCCAAGAATCGTTTACGGGCCGCAAGGGACTCGCCATCGACGCGAATACGTAACCACGACGAGAAGAAGTGGCCAGCTATCTGTAACCTGCTGGGGTTGGATTTCTGCAAGAGGGGCGGGAATTCTTCACAGGATAGAAGGAACTCTGGACAGCTTGCAGTATGCCCACATATTGGAAAATGTGATGCTTCTGTCAGTGCGAATGCTGTACGCAGAAGGGGACGTCACATTGCAACAGGACCATTCTCCCATTCGCAAGTCTGCATTTGTTCAGCAGCGGCTTTCCACGATTGGCGTCAACGTCATGGACTGGCCGCCACGGGCGGCTGATATGAACCCCATGGAAAACATGTGGGCTGAGGTCGCCAGAACATTAACAGAGAATTGGCCGCGAAACCAACCAACTACTGCGGACGCTCTTTGGGACTGCGTCCTGGAAGCGTGGGAGGAAGTAGCTTCTTCATGCTGTTACGTCTGATGGCTTACACATTCTATGCCAAGACGTATGGCACAAGTACAAAGTTAATGAAGGATTCTGGATAAAATATTAGAGTCCTTAAAATGTTTTGTTATATCTTCTTTTTCGTCATTTTTCCTCATTGGGAGCTAGTGGAAGATTGCGTGGCAACAGAAAAGATACAATATGGGTTAGTTTTCCTTTGAGTTGCCTTTATAATTCAAGTGGGTTTCTTTTGAATATACAGTTTGTTAAATATTCTATTTTGATTTCATTTATACAGTGTCTAGATACTTACAAACTGATCAGCGTAGATGGATTCTGTCACAGTAGTTTTTGTTATTTCAAATACATCTCTCTCTTCCCCTCCATCCGTGAATACATCCTCCGTCCTCCACACAATACGCAAACGATTTCATATTATGTACAGTCGTTGTTAATATCTCCTCTGTTCTCTCTCACACTCTCTCTGACACTATCGCCGCAAGTGCCCTTCTATTCCATTCCCCCAAAACTTTATAAACAAATCTAGCGGTTTCCATTAACGCTATATTTTCTCCTTTAATTGCTGCTGTCTTTACTCTCTATCATTCCTCTCAACACCTATGAAACCGTATTCCTTTATCTCACATTCCCTATAACCCATTCTTCGTTCTGAAGACAGTCTTTCCTTATCTCTCGGTCCTAAGATAAAACGAACTGTGGCACACATTTATGTAAGCAACACTTTGCAAGCATTTCACGCTTATATTTTGCACTTCTGCACTTCCATCCATTCCCAGATCCCGCCCTCCTTCCTGTTACGCGTCCCTTGACATCTGCATCTACATCTAAATGATTACTCTGGAATTCATAATGATGTGCTTGGCAGGGGGTTCTGCGGTCTGGTGGATTAATCTTGTATTGATATGTAAAACGTGTAGGTTCACATCTCACGTCAGGCGTAGATTTTTAACACACACAAGTGAACGAAAGGCCATGTAAGTTCACAAGGCTCTTACTTTATTTGAAACTGAGACGTTGAAAATTGTAGTGCTGGACTGGATTCGAATCCGATTTCACTGTGTTCCTCAAGATTGAAAACTCTTCTAGGCCTCCTCGAAAGGCACCTATCTTGTTTCGAATCCTGATCAGCACAAAATATTCATTATTTCATTTCAAGCCCAAGCATGTGCACTCCGAACTACTAGTGAAAAATAGTTGCATTTTCAACGTCTCTTCGTGCGTTGTCAGCTGTAACGTGTTCGTTTCAACTCACAGCCACATGATGAGCTTTTAATCACAACATTACAAGATCAATCGTTTCCTTACATCTTTTCGAGTTCAAACATTCCTCTCCATCCTACTGGCGAAAACTGATTTCGGTTTGACGTTGTGTTCGTTGTGATCACCAACGACGATACGTTGTGGATTCAACTTCTAGCCAGCAGAGTATTTTCCATCACACCATTGAAAGTACATACATGCCACTCATAGCTATTATTGGAAAATAATTCGATAGTTAAAGTGTTTTCACGACCACGTGTGCGGGCTCTGAATTCCATTCAGCACAGAACTTTTCGTCGCCTGATGTCTAGCTAAACATGCGCACATCTCGCTACTGGTGAACCAACAATAGCTATTGATCGTCTGTTCCTGGCTATAAAACGACGGTGCTAGATGCTGGGTTCGAATCCCAGTCAGTCTAAAACAATTATATCGTCATTTAAGGTTCCAACATATCGCTATTGGTGAAAACTTTTGATATTTAACTTCTGATTTTACGTACTTCGTTAACAATCCGATTAGGTGCTGGGTTCGCATCAATGTCACAGACTTTACATGACGCCATTTCAATTTTAAACGTAAGTATACCTTGTTCCTTGTGAATGACACCATATTAAACGTCGTTGGGGGTAGTTCCCAGGAAGGTAACTGTTATGACAGGATTCCCAGTTCAGTACAAACATTTTCGTCGTTTTATTTCAGGATGTGAATTGATATCTGGTATTGGTGCAAACGTCTATACCTCACGTCTCTTTGTGCCTAGTGATCGAGTCTCAATAAGGCACAAACAAAGCATAGCTTAGTTAGCAATGGCTACAGGTGCTGTGTTTGAATCCAGGTCCAGAACGACGACGTTGGTCATGTCATTTAAAGTTCAAACTTGTGTACACGTAGCTATTGATGTGTTACGAGAACAGTGATATTACTCGTGATTCGCTATTAATGTTGAGATTTCCGTAGAATGCTTGTTGCGGTTAATCGCGTTTTTTTACTGGTTTGTCCAATATCCAGTTTCCATAGCCACTCGCCGTTGAGCGACGTTTAGCACGTGGTTCAAATGGTTCAAATGGCTATCAGCACTATGGGACTTAACATCTGAGGTCATCAGTCCCCTAGAACTTAGAACTACTTAAACCTAACGAACCTAAGGACATCACACACATCCATGCTCGAGGCAGGATTCGAACCTGCGACCGTAGCGGCCGCGCGGTTCCAGACTGAAGCGCCTAAACCTCTCGGCCACTCCGGCGGCTTTTAGCACGTGGATGGATAACCTTTTCGAGAGCGAAAAACTTTTTCCCAATTGCCGTACAGCTTTGTAGCTCCATATATTGTCTCAAGTATTTAATTTTGACTAAGGATTAGTATACGATATGTGTAAAATTAACCTTTTTCTCAGAACATTTGGAACGTCACTTGCTGTAATTAAGGTTAGTTTATGAGTGTTATGAGGTGTCTCATCGCTAAGAACGTGTTTTCTCACATGGTTTGTATGACGATATTAATTGACGCTTAGACTGACTGCGATAAAGACTTTTGCTCTCTAGTAGTCTCTTGCGGTACCCATTGTGTGTAGTCAAACGACTGTAGCCCACGAGGTTTTGGTGTTTGGAGGACCTGCAACACAGCTACGTTATGTTGGTTGTATTCGGCAGTGACCGACTTTTTTGCTGTCAAGTGTACATGCCTTGGAACACTTTACCGGCCGCATGTCTATACGACATTTATTGTTACTTATTCTCACAGGGCTTACATCCTCCAGTTTTTTAAGGATTCAGCAAAATCACCCTACGCGTTACAAAGCGCCTGTACTGGTGTATCGGTATCCTCATTGGAATACAGTTACAGCGATAGCCTGCGCAAGAGACAAAGTTAATTACTTAACAACAAGCTAATACTTACCCATCATCCCCATAAGTCAACAGCTAACAACTCAATCAGCCTCTGAAAGACTGTTGGCTGTGACCTGAATCACCCTGCGAAGTAGGACGTAGAGAATGTTTCATTTGGCTAATTTCTAATTAAGCATTAAGGCGTGTAAAACCACGACCCGTGAATCGTACAGGAGATCTGTGGTGGCCTCTCTGTGCTCATCAGAGGAAAGCGTTTCCTGCTGATCCCTCTGCTCTCTCATAAACCCACAAGAGACACACAGCCGATGCCAAAGTCTACCAGCCGCAGCACCACTCACATTAATTGGAAACGGGATCAGCCAACCCGCAGCGCCGATGAACCGTTATGAGGTGCTGGAGCATACAAAAAAATGTCATATACTTTAACAAACTGCATCTTCTCAACAATTTCACGTGAAAAGTTGCAAGTGTTGTTTATAGATCGCACAAAGCATCCACTAGGTCTATTGCAGTTGGACCTACGAAGTTAAAAACAAAATTTAGGGGCACGAAATTTAAACTAACGCCAAAATTTCTGCCTGTATTCATTAGGGAAGCCAAAGGATCACCATTAGTAAAAATAAAGGTAGCTGAAGTAGATAATCTACTTTCACAGTACATGCTTTATACTAAAGGAAATCAACCAGTGTATTTTCAAACATTTATCCCGGCACTAAGCAATGATTTATGGAAAGCATGGAAACGTTAAAAGTCGATTACTGGACAGGAAGTTTTTAACTTCACACCACCACAATATGATTCGGTACTTTTTCCATTCGCTGTGAAATATATAGGACGATAACTATTCCCAATGTTTCTATAATGCGACTGATATTTCAAACATCTTAGAAAATTGAAAACTGTTTGTCGAACCAGGACACTAAGCTACAACCTCGCCCTATGCGGACAATACTCTTAAGCACAGCGCCATCACAAGACACTAATCTGCACACTGTCTAATAGGCTACACAAATGATCGTGATGGCGTGAGCTTAGTTGTGCCAGAAAATTGAGCCAACCGCCTCCAAAGAATTAACTGATTAACTGAGAAAGTGTACAAAAACTTGCTTTCACAAGTAACTTATTCCACTTTCTTCCAATGTCTTTGGTCGTTATAAAGTAGTGCAAAGCATACACAGTAAGGGCAACGAAAAGTAGCTCGAAAATTTGGGTAACCCATAGCAGAATAGTGAAATAATTCTTAATTCGGTCGCTGTCCAAACGGCCAAATTATGTTCATTAATCATTTGGTCGTCAGAACAGTGACTTCAAAATCAGATGCCAAATGTAAAAAAGACGTATACCTGGTTGTAATGAGCTGTTTCAGTACCTTCCGAAAATAAATGTGAGACATAAAAAATTTTCCCACGTGGGACTCATCACACAAATAGCGTGAATAGGAACACACTTAACAAACTTGTAAGATTTGAATTGCTTTTGCACCACCAACTCCTCCTATAAAACATGTGCGCGCTTGGCAGTCATCGCCTTATATTTTTAAAAATACTGCTCGGCCACTACACGAAGATAAAGGAGTCTAGTCACAATGAACAATAAAACAAACGTCCTAGAAATGCCGCTGGCTGTATTTGTAATTTAAGAAAGCAGTAGCACTTTAGTGATTTCTAAAAGTAAGTAAGAGCTTTTATTTAATCTAATCAAACGAACAATTGAGAACGAACAATACAGATCAAACTTCTGAAAACTGTAGTAAACTAAAATCGAATCACTGTATTCTCCGTGGGACTCGTGTTTAATTAGAAGACTACAGGAAGCAAAAATTAATATCTCTTCCACATCTCGCAAAACAAAATATATAGAGGAATATTTGACACAGATTATTTAGCATTCAAGATGCACAACCAGGTGAGTTAAATGCGAGCTCTCAGAAGATGGATTACGTAACTGCCTGAGCGAAGCTTTGATTTTTAAAGTATAACAAGAGGACGTCAATCAGCAGCAGACGAGAGTCGGGAAGTAAATTCTCTCCAGTCCAGGTACTCTCCTCAACTATCTCAATTTCTAAGCTGCACTTGGATGACAGATTGAATTCGCCTGTCAAACTGACGAACGAATATGTTCCATTTTCTACTTAAAAACAGGGAAAGCAGCAAAAATTTTCACCTCAATCCTTACAGAAACCGTCATTACGATGGTTCCGAACAGTCGCTCTCCATTGGTCAGCACCATCTGTATCACGTCTGATGGCAAAAGCATTACTTTGGATTTGGTACTTTGGATTTGGGGAGTGGAGGGGGGCGGGGAGGAGGGGGAGCGCCTGTAGGCGGTGTAGGCGGCGCCTCTTCGATGTGGACAGAAAGCCAAATTACAACCTCAAGCACCTTCTGCGGAAAGCACTGGGGGCCAGCGATATTGAACCTGTGTCAAGCGGATTCGCGTCAGGCCCTGTCCACAATAAGCAAGCATTCTACCGTTTACAAAGGAAAATGTCATGGAACAGGAATGGATATACTCAGTAAATAATAAAGCGATAGAAAGCCTACATAAAAGTGCAAAAATAAGAATAAAGGCAGACCATGCTGTATCAGAAGATACACCGTTAAACCAAGCGCTTCGACAAGGGTGTAGCATATGGCCCACACTTTCTAATATATACATTCACGAAATGATTGAAATACGGTAACAACAAACACATTTCATTACACGGCTGCAGTTATTGACGACGATTTTCAGTGCATGTTCACCGCTTTTTTACGATAGGAAATATCTGAAGATAGTAGTGGGAAACAACCGAAATCAGTCATCGTGCTACAATTGTATACTGAGAATTGCGGTCCATGCACAAAAAGATTTGTACAAACTTTTTTTTATTTAATAAATATAGCTTTAGTGTGCCGTCATTGCCACATTTAAATTACTGTAACAGCACTTTTGTTGAAATTATAATGATTTAAACTGTTTTTGATTGTCGTATTCAACCAAAAGACTGAATGACTGACTGACTGAAATATTATTACGGAATAATTTAGACAGTTTTCCATCAAGACAAAACCAGTATATGATTTAAAATATTTCATTAACTGGCAGACTAAGTATTCTATTGCAATAGGAGAGGTGTGCGATCCTGCTCTACGTAACAGCAGCTAATCTCGAGGAGTCAGAATTTTGCATGATTAGCTTTATAATTCAGTTCTCAATTAAATTCCCTGCGTACGCCTTACAGAACTTTTAAGCTAATGTGACGTGAACAGACTTAGACATTGAGGTGCTTTTTCAGATGACTCTCGCACCCACTCGATATCAAAGCTAGTACTAAAGTGCCGAGAGCGCTCATTCTGACCTAACAAAACAACCAAAGGTGCTGTCACAGACATCTCTCTGACAAATATAAAATCACCTAATATTCTCTAACATTTCCATACCACGGTCTACATTTAAGTATAAGCGCTGTTACGAATCGGGTTACGAAATAAAAAAAAATATCAAAGACGAGAAACTTATTTTGTTTTATTTCGAATCATATCCACTTTATGGTGTTGCAACACGAGTCATGTCTCATCCTTATAGAGCACTGCTCTTGAACATGTGGGTTCAGCTCACCTTATGGCAGTTTAACACTGGTCTTCTGTAATATCCGCAAATTACTGCAGGCTTACCCTACCTGGTCAAAACTATCTGAACACCTACACCTGACCATTAACATGGGAGTGTCCACCCTTCGTTTTTACGACATTTAGAACTCTGCTGGTTTAAGATCTAAATGTCTGTGGAGAAGTGGCAGCCCATTCTTCCTCAAGACACCGAAACCTGTGAAGATAGTTATGTACACGGCGGTCTGGAACGAAGTCGACGTTCTAACTCATCTCAAGAATATTCCATTGGGATCAGATCGGGTCTACGGGCATGCAAATCGATTTCGCGGGTGTTATTGTCCATAAAAATTGCCTCACAGATGGTGGTTTATGACAGGGTGCACTGTCACGATGATACAGTCATCATCTCCAACCCTTTCCTATTGGCATCACACAACTCTGTAAAATTTAAATGTGTTCATTTCTTTCCACATTTAGCGTTTCATGAAACACAATGAGCACGGAAAACACAGACACACACACATACACACACACACTCACACCTTGGCACTACACACGATGGCTAGTAACACTCTCCAGGCATTTGCCAAACCCAGAACTTTCCATCTGATTGCCACAGGGCAGTTAAACTGTCGTTAGTCTGGTAAGTTTTACTTTGAGGGCCGTCGCTGTTAGGAGGAATAACGGAGAATGATTAGAGTTAATATCCTATCAACGACCAGACCGTTAAGTACGGTGATTAAATTTGGGTTAAGAAAAGCGGGTACAGCCGCGACCAAATTACAGGAACGACCCCTTTGCGTAAACGAATGCATTGTGCGAAGTACTTAGGTACCTTTCTCTGAATATTTTTAGGTAAAATAAATAATAAAAAATAACAATCTGTGTTTGATCCACAGCATAATGGTGGTTCTATTGAGCGGCGCAATCCATGTCCGTCACTAAACGAACACATTTGTTCAGTTTCACTGCTGTTTAGAAAGGCCGTGTTTCCTAAGCGTGTAAGTCTTGACTTAATACTATACGTCACCAACTTCTGGATGGATTAAATGGCGACCTTATGTTCCACAACCTCCCACTGGTTAGACGGCTGCATGAAGAGTCACGAATTCACTATATTAGAAATAAGATTTATCACGTCACAGTAAGCTACTCTTAAAAAATATTTATTACGGTACCCGCCAGAAACCATCATCTGGCACTTGTAGATTATAATAAATTCAGGGAACTACAGTGAATACAGTGTTGTGCTTAAAACCAAAGTGTGCGAGCTGTGCCACGTCAGAAAGGATGCGACAACAAGCCCTACACAGTTTATGAAACCACCTGCAATATCTTAGAATAACAAAATGAAATTAACGGCAATCACGTATCCAGTAAAAAAAGGTATTGTTGATGTTGCAACTAGAGCTCTGCATTTCGATGAAAACAACCGCTCGAGCATGTCCCATTTCGTGCCGCTGCTCGACGGCTGGGAAAGGCCCACGCTCCGATACGGCTGTGGCCGTCTAATGCACCATGTGGCCGGTTATCCTCCACCTCTCGGTTATCGGTTGGACTGTCGACCACTGACGGGCGCTCGAGCGTACTCATAATCTCGGCCGGTGACAGACAACCGCCGCGCGGTCTACAGTGCCGAATCGCATTAGAAACCGTGTGTAAACGCAGTTGACGACCTGGCTTTGAGCAGCGCAGACAGCGTTATGGATAAACCACGTATAGGTCGTAAACGTTCCATTCATGAAACGAAGAGAAGTTATATGGAGAGAATTAGGAGCGGCTCATTAGTCCTGAAGAAGAAAGACATGTTGGAAGAGGAGGCGAAAAGTGAAGCTTGGAAATCGTATGCACTTTTAGTGGATCCTGTCACGCAGGCTTCTGCTGGTTTCGTGCAATGTACCACATGTGATACCATACTTTCGTACCAGTCAAGCACAACAGGTATGATTCGGCACTGCAAAGTAAATGCGGAGCAGAAGTCCACCGGCCACTTGCAGTACCAAGAAGCATAAGGAAAGTTTACGTTGTTGTTGATAGGTTGGTCGATATGAGTGGAATAGATTTGCTACCGTTAAATACTTGTAGTAAGATTGGCTTCAAGAATTATTCGCAGGAGCTCATCAATGTTGGCGCCACTTACGGCAAAGTCAGTATAGAAGATGTTCTTCCGCACCCTACCACTGTATCGCGGCATATTAAAGAAAAGGCAGACAAAATACGAGTTACAATGGTGCCCAAGCTAATATGTGCCTTAAAGAACAAAATGTGCGCTTTACACGCTGATCTGTGGTCTGATAACTACAAGAAGAGAAATTTTTTGACTGTGACGTCGCAATATGTGACAAGCTAGAAACGCTTGTTTTGATAACAGCCGAGTTTCCGGACGTACCTAATACAGGAGAGAACATACGGCACTAAATCGAAAAGTGGATGCTTGAGTTAGGAATTAACAAGGATGATCTTACGAAATGTTACTTTGTCACCGACCAAGGAGCTAATATGGAGAAGGCACTTGAATCTTGCGACCGTTTGCCTTGCTTTGATCACTGCTTGATGACTGCGCTTCGTCACACATTTCAAGAGACGTTTTTAGAAGACGAAGCCCCTGAAATCCTGTCGTGTCTACTATCAGCAAGAGCTATAGTAGGCTATTTGAAGAGATCGGGTCACTCGGGGCTTCTGCGGCATTCTGTGAAGCAAGAAGCTGTAACTCGGTGGAACAGAACACTGTTAATGCTCAATTCCGTCATAAGTGAAATCGACGATATTCGAGATCTACTAGAATCCCGGGGACAATCGACACTCTTAGAAACCTTCCAAGAAGGATGCGTACGAGACGTTGTCGCTTTTCTAACCCCCTTTAAAGAAGCGAGTTTGGATTTGGAAACTGCAGTGGTAACAACGCTGGAACGTGTGCTGCCGTGGTCCAAGAGTCTGCTACATCAATGTGAACCAATAGACAGTGACAACGAGGTAAGAACACTTTCTATAGGTTACGATCCTTTATACAACTGTTGAATTATCAGAGTGCAGTTATGTATATTGGGTTTCCTTTTCAGCTCCTGGCGAAAATAAAAAGGAGAGCAGCATACTTCATCACAGAGAAGTGCAAAATTGAGCCTATCCATTACGCTGCCACGGTTCTATGGCCATCACGGCGTCATTTGAAGAAACTCACAGCAGACGAAAAGCAAGCCGCGTATGCTGAAGTTCGACTATTGTACTCGGAACTTCCCGTAAATGGTAAGGTTCATTCACTGAAACCAATTAGTAAACGAATGTTTGTTTTTCTAATGTGCCATATTTCGTTAGATCAACATTTATTACGTCTACAATGCGATATTTGGGAAAGCTTTCGCAGCTTAAACATTCCACAATGCGTTTTGACGTAATTTGTGCGATGTATATAAAATGTCACCGTAAATATAGTCGTTTAGTAACCAGTAATTCTAACTACGGTGTATACATATTGGAAGGTGACAGGAATACCTTACGGATGTTTTCATTCATGTTTAGAGTCCATTCAAGCAAACAGTGACCAAGTTCTTCCCATGAAAAAGTCCAGGATTGACTGGAGTTCGGAACAGGACGACGACGATGGACACACAGATACTACCAATGAACTCGACAGGTACCTTTCGCTTTCCAAATCCGACTGTAGCTGTGCCGAAGGACAAATTTTGCGGTGGTGGAAAACGCACGGGGGGTTATTTCCTACGCTGTCGGTAGTAGCCAGAAGAGTTCTCTGTATTCCTGCCACCAGTGCTGCCAGCGAGAGAAATTGTAGCCAGGCCCGTCACCTGCTGTCCAGCAAAAGATCGTGCCTGGTATCAGACAAGGTGGATGATCTCTTATTGATCCATCACAATTACATAAGTATTCACAACATACCACGTAATCACAAGGAAGGAAACATTCCTCAAACTCTATAAATGTATGGTTCAACTTTCATTGACTTCACAGGAAGAAGTTCAAACCGCCAGCTGTAGTAATAGCTCCAGGAACACAAATGACGCCTGTGTATCAGGGAGCAACAATGACGAAAAACGAATTGTATAGTCATGATTCACTTGTAACGTTATTTACAGGTCATAATTTGTTCAGAAATTAACGTTTGCGCAACAAAATTTCGTGAGTATTACTTTTAACTCCGTCATTCCTTCCCGATCCTGTATTCAATGTTAGTACAACGTATACGTGGCCGAGTTTGGAGATAGGCTACACATAGTCTACTGTGTCTACTGTGTTTCCGTTTGTCTACCGAACGGAACAAAATAATAAATAAAGACATTACAGTTTTTAACGTTACAATTACTGGAATACATGATAACCTCAAAGGCGAAAATTCAGAAGTCCGCAACATATTAACGAACATCAAATGTAACATATACAAGTGTATTGTTTAGGTAATATAACTAGTAGTAAGCAACGAAAGACATTTGTAAAAGAAATAAGTGTATGGTTAGTGTGAAGCGGTGGCCTTTGATCTCAAGGAGTGTGACGAAGCGCCGCTCGCTGGCACTGAGTCCACCGGTTACTGGCGACCGGCCGAGCGTTTGGCGCACTCGGCCGAGCGCTGGCGATCGGCTGCCCACAGCCGGCGGAAGTGGACGCTCGGCCGCGTACTCCCGAGAGCAAGAGGGTCGAGCGGGACTCGCCAGTAAAAATCAGAGATAATGGAGACCTCTAGTTGCAACACAGCATGACTTTATGAGAAAAATGCATTGGAGACATGGGCTTAAGAACGAATTGCGATGGATCCCGCGATCCGAAATAGTAAGGGTGCTGTAACTGAGATAGAGAAAGTATCAAATCAAGAAGTCAGAATAGTTGGTTGGTTAGAGTACTCTACTGGCCATTACAAATGCTACGCCACGAAGATGATGTACTACGGACGCGAAATTTAACCGACAGGAAGAAGATGCTGTGAAATGCAAATAATTAGCTTTCCAGAGCATTCACACAAAGTTGGCGCCGGTGGCGACACCTACAACGTGCTGACATGAGGGAAGTTTCCAACCGATTTCTCATACACAAACAGCAGTTGACCGGCGTTGCCTGGTGAAACGTTGTTGTGATGCCTCGTGTAAGCAGGAGAAATGCGTACCGTCACGTTTCCGACTTTGATAAAGGTCGGATTGTAGCCTAACGCGATTGCGGTTTATCGCATCGCGACATTGCTGCTCGCGTTGGTCGAGATCCAATGACTGTTAGCAGAATACTGAATCGGTGGGTTCAGGAGGGTAATACGGAACGCCGTGCTGGATCCCAACGGCCTCGTATCACTAGCAGTCGAGATGACAGGCATCTTATCCCCATGGCTGTAAAGGGTCGTGCAGCCACGTCTTGATACGTGAGTCAGCAGATGGGGACGTTTGCAAGACAACAACCATCTGCACCAACAGTTGGATGACGTTTTCAGCAGCATGGACTATCAGGTCGGAGATCATGGCTGCGGTTACCCTTGACGCTGCATCACAGACAAGAGCGCCTGCGATGGTGTACTCAATGACGAACCTGGGTGCAAAAATGAATCCAGGTTCTGTTTGCAGCATCATGATGGTCGCATCCGTGTTTGGCGACATCGCGGTGAACTCACATTGGAAGCGTGTATTCGTCATCGCCATACTGGCGTATCACCCGGCGTGATGGTATGAGGTGCCATTGGTTACACGTCTCGGTCACCTCTAGTTCGCCCTGACGGCACTTTGAACAGTGGACGTTACATTTCAGATGTGTTACCACCCGTGGCTCTACCCTTCATCCGATCCTTGCGAAACCGTACATTTCAGCAGTATAATGCACGACCGCATGTTGCAGGTCCTGTACGGGCCTTTCTGGACACAGAAAATGTTCGACTGCTGCCCTGGCCAGCACATTCTCCAGATCTCTCACCAATTGAAAAGATCTGGTCAATTGTGGCCGAGCAACTAGCTCGTCACAATACGCCACTCACTACTCTTGATGAAATATATTATTGTGTTGAAGCTGCATGGGCAGCTGTATCTGTACACGCCATCCAAGCTCTGTTTGACTCAATTCCCAGGCGCATCAAGCCCATTATTACGGCCAGAGATCGTTGTTCTGGGTACTGATTTCTCAGAATACATGTACCGAAATTGCATGAAAATGTAATCACATGTCAGTTCTAGTATAATATATCTGTCCAATGAATACCCGTTTATCATCTACATTTCTTCTTGGTGTAGCAGTTTTAATGGTCAGTAGTGTACTTAGCGTCTTGGCTACAGTGAACAAAGTCAATGAAAAATCCGAAATAAAACGAGTGTCATGAAGTCTTTCACTGCGCCAAGGGACTGTCGGATTACATGAGGCACAAAAAAGTGGCGGCAAAGGGGACGCCTGCAGAGGAAATACAACAACAACGACGTATGTGGCGTAGACATGTTGGTCAATTAACCGAGGCCTAAGAAGATTTTCAGTCAATTAACCGAGGTCTAAGGAGATTTTGATGCGCTATCTATCTTCTGTACGGAATCCATCTACCGTATGTCAGAAAACATACATGGGAGGAAATGGAAAAATGAGTATTAGAAAGAAGAAAGGAAGGAAGTAAGATTCGAGTTTAACGTCCCATCGACACCGAAATTATAAGAGACGGAAGGATTAGAGTAAGGATGAGAATGCAGGTGTCTATAAATGTAGGCAGACAGGTTAATAAACTGACAGGAAAGTATGTGTTAGTCTCGCAAAGTAACAAAGAAGATGAAACTGACTTCCTGCCACTGCGCTAAGAACAATTAGGGCGAAAACCGGTAAAAAATGTCCTTCGGAAACCAGAAGTGTCCAGTGTAATCCAGGAGTCGCCTTTGTTGGCTACTTTAGGCCACTTGTATTTAATGCAGAAGGCGAGATAACTCTGTGAGGATGGTGTGGTGTGAGCTCAGGAATGTAAAGCCGGCTGCGCCGTGGCTTTGTCCGTGAAATGCGAGCCCCGCTATCTACGGGTGGCTTTATCGCAAGTAGCTCAGTCCGTATAATTAACAGCGCTTTACAAGTCTTGTGCCCGAAACACTGCCAAGTGCAGTGGTTACTGCGTCTGAAACCGAGAGTGTCGTACTAACTCTAGCACTGGTACTGAACTTATCAGATGCTCCACGAGACAGAGAAGCACTGGATGGCTCATAGGTACAAATGTGAACATATTTGGATGCGTTCATCCAAATGAAAATAACAAAAGAATTTTTGTTTTGCTTTGGATCTCCTTATAACGGTTTATCTATACTGTCGCATCCATTGAATATTCAAAACAGCCTCGTTTTCTCCAGATAATCAACTTGAATGCTGAGATAGTTTCTTTAACAGGGCACCGTTGTCTGATCATCTCATGCTCACATGATCAATCTGATTCACAGGTCAATTTGAACACTCCCTTAGTGACAAGAAGTCTGCGTTAAATACTATTAGCAAATTTGCAGGACTCGGTAACGAATCACACGGTACTCAACAATGACTGCTTTAACAGCTATGTTTCCTGCTCCACCCCAATGTTACCAACTATACGGTTTTGACGTACTTTAGCGGTGTAAGGTTCTCGACTAGACTCTTCCAGATCACTATTTTGTCGTAATACATAAACTATTCTTTTTTTCTGATTGTCCTTTTTCTAACATACGTAACATTACCTAATGAGACTCAACAGTTTTACATGCCTTAGAAACTGGCCTAAGGCTGACAACGAAGATATGCTTTGGGCACGATAGATATTGAACTGCAGTACTTGCGTATGCAATATTGGAAGCAGATCGCAATGCATGCATTCTCAGTTAGCTTGAGTTTTCCGTTACTATATCATGTGTTTATATGAAGTATTAATGTAACTTAACAATTATGATACCGAAGCATGACCTTCATCTAAGAAAACAGTAGAAAGATGATGCAGAAATTACCTGGAGGAAAAAACAATATGCATAGACGTACACAAGTATTGTAGACTGAAGGACTCGCTGCACCCAGATACAGAAAATATGATAGTTGAATATTTTATGGCACAAAAGGTGTAACTTTTTTTTACATAACACGTTTCATTTTAGAAGAAAACCTATATCATTTCCATATTGAGAAACAATCGCGATCTCTATTTTTATTTTAATACTAGTACATTAAACACTTTTGTGCGATACATTTATGAATTTGGCTTTAGTTTCAGTTTCTATAACTAAAAAATCATAATCAAGTAACATTAAAGTATGTTTCGCATATTTTCAATAATTCTGTGAAAACACATGAAGTAATTTATATATCATATAAAACATGCAAAAAAGACATTGCCGTAAGACAAGAAGATTATGTGTGAGTGTTGAATATAAAAACAATAATATTATACAGTGTCTGAGATCATCTCAACACCGGGAAAAACCTTTACGTGAGTGAAATAGTGAATTTCAAGATTTTTTGTTCAAAACCAGCTAGTCTCACATCACTGAAATAAAAGTGTTTTGAAGGAGTTGCACGAGAATATTTGAAAAAAAGACACCCACCCCATTGACAACATGCCTATCAGCTCAACTTTGTCACTTATGGCATACGTCAGATATCTGTCCTCATTGAGCCACGCTGAACCCTAGACCGTACACTTGGCCTTGTTTTCTAAAATGAAATCAGTGATGAAATTATGGAATTTTGTGATTGATACCGATACTAATTTGTCATGGTCACTGAAGAACATTCAAAAATTTTCCAGGATGGCATGACAAACTCCAAGCACCCCTGGGTGATAAGTGAGAGTAGATGATGCTAGTAATTTTCTAAAAATACTAGTTAAGTAAACGTAGAGAAACAAAATAAACTGTTGTTTTACTCGTTCACTAAGAAAGCCGAACAAATTGTTGAACAATGTTCTCGCTCCACTGCAATGGTCATACTTTCGCCGTGCCAGTTAAGCTATAACGATCCAATAATTCCATTAATATTTGAAAAGATGTAAACAGACATAAAAAGCAGGAAAAATACACACCAAGTGTGGAAATGGGTGAAACACCCCAGCTATTTGAAATGAATACTGTATTACACGGCTGAGATTTCACCTTACCTATTTAATTGTGTTTTAGAAAAAAAGAACATAAGTATCTGGTATTTGGAACCAGAAAATTACGAAATTGAGACAATAATCGCAGAGAAGTAATTACTTACATGTTTACAAACGATGGTAAACAGAACTTATCTCAAAATTTCAGCGGGAAATAACCTAATTTTAAGCAAGCACATAAATATACCAAAATGTGAAGAGACATCAATAGATAAAGTAGAATGGGTTAGCTAATTTAAGTCACTTGGAAAAACCTTGCAAAAAATAGATTAGAAAAATTTGCAATAGACCTAAAAATCAATCAAATGGAAAGAGCATGCTGTTTAGACATAAACATTTGTAACACGAAGTGAATCTCCAGACATTCAAAATTAATAAATCTGTACCACAGTGGTCAAACAAGCAGTTTTATATGCATGTGTGTGCCTAACACAGACAAGCAGGTCAGCTCTAGAGTAATTCGGAACATGGGTAGAAGAAAGGAGATGGCAACGAAGGTACAATAAGTAGGAGGAATAAGAGAATGAAGAAAAACTGAAGTCCCTATTTGACCCCAGTTGGTGAATAAGAAGCTAAACAATGTCGCTAGTATAAGTTTTGTTTCCTGAAAATGGTTCTTTAGCTGAGAGCTGACAATCACATTAATCGTTGACTCTCTACTTATGGAATATTTTGTTGTACCGGAGATACACTTTGCACCAATATTGATTTATCTATGGAGAGCGTGTTTGGGATGACTTCTACAATCTCTTACAAGGTTTGTGTTGTAGACGAACATATATAAATTGGTCCAGTAAGTAGAAGTATCTCGGGAGTGAGAACGTGCTTGTCAACATAAAGATGGAATTGTTAAGTAATTTCGGGAGGAAGCTGGCTGTTGAAGGTCAATTCACATGGGCTGTCACGTCATGTGTCACATCATGTCAAGGTTTTTCTGGAAGAAAGTTTTGACGGTATCGTCGTCAGGTAACATCGTAACTTAATCTGTTTTTCACCGTACTCACCGATGTATAGAGGATTTCGAGCCTTTGTCTCTTCTTAATTTTTACTTTATTATTATGCTTCGTTATCGTGTCAAATTTCAAGTGTCCCATGACGACTTGGATATTTTCCCATTGATTGTTCGAAGACAAACGAGGTCAAATATCTGAAGGCGAAAAATTATTTAGGGTTTACAAGAACACAACAGAGCTGACATCCACAATGTATATAAATAATAATATAAGCTGACGAAGCAATATTCATTAAAGAACATATTAAGTGCAAAGGAATTAAGGAAGAAAATAAAATTGGTTGTGATGTTATAAGTTACGTAAAAATATAATGGATAAATAAAAAAGTATTCGTTTATTCCTTTATAGCTATTGTTTGATGTGTTTTTGTAAGTATGAATTTTCCCTCGAAAATGGTTGTCGTTGCTTTGAAATGTTGTTTCACTTCTCAGCACCTTGTCAACCATACGTTATCAAGAACATACGTTATGAAGTTTGCTTTGTCCATTAATAAACTTCGTCGTGGTTTGTTCCTGTACTCTGACTGCTTGTATCATTCGATGTGTCTCATAACTCAACTTTCGCTGTGAGACATTGGGATAGGCTTAACTCACAGGACAAGACGTGATGGTACCGTGAGGTTATGGACCAGGAGTGGCCAAGATTTCGACTTGCGAACCATGCCGGACCCGAGTGCCAAAGCTCTCAAAATCGCTTCATATTTTCCCCACCGCCACGCCGCACTGTCCTAGCATGAGGACGGGGTAGACGGGAACACTGCGAACATGACGCTGTTAAACTGCAGTACTGTCGTATTGCATACGGCTTGGTTTTATACTTCACATTTCTGAACAACATAGATCACAAACATAACAAGTTTTCAGGATTAATTAATTATTTTTGCCACGCTGAATACATAATACAATGTTTATCTGGTACAAGCTGATCTACGGACCGACGCAGACAGTTTTACAAAGCTTTGCATTCGAGTTGCCAATCGTTACTTATTTAGTTTGATAACCAAAAAAAATTTTCTCAAAAATACATCGATTAAAATACGGTAGTACCTCAGCAATCACATTATGGAGACTTAGAAAATCTACCTGAGAAAAGCAATGTAAACATTCTGGATAGTTTTAATATAAAAATATTTGCAATTAAAGCTGGAATTACGTTTCGGGTCAATCAGTTACATTCACAGGAGCACTTTCAACTGGAACGGCCTTCGGTGTCGAAAACAAATGTGAGATTGACAATGTCATCAAAACGTTTATACAACTATCGTTGTAATTCTTGCAAGGCCACACTGTAATCTTCAGATCAAAAACTGGTTCAAATGGCTCTGAGCACTATGGGACTTAACTTCTAAGGTCATCTGTCCCCTAGAGCTTAGAACTAATTAAACCTAACTAACCTAAGGACATCACACACATCCATGCCCGAAGCAAGATTCGAACCTGCGATCGTAGCGGTCGCGCGGTTGTAGACTGTAGCGACTAGAACTGCTCAGCCAACCCGGCCGGCAATCTTCAGATCACCCGCTGCCTTCAAAACACCAGTTAGCTTAGGGAACTGGATTGTCTTTGCCGGAATGTATCCCTTTGACAACGCCATTTTCTTTTTAAATGTATCTCCATCAAATCAAAAAGAAGTTACCCCACAATATTTTATCGTGGGAAGTGCACAGTCAAGTTCACGTTAAATGTGAAGTCTACAGCACATTCCGGATGTTCTAATTTTCGTTTCTGCGCTCCATTATCTTTCATAAATTCAACAATAGCGAGATTTAAATCGAAAAATCGTCCCAGGCACGCCCCTTGAGTTAACCAACGTGCTTAGCAGTAATATATGAAGTCTCCGCATTCTTCGTTCACTTCCACTGAAAATTGTTCCAACTGAAATTGGTATAAAGGGTTCGACTTCAGAAATCGTTCTATTCCTACCAACAATTTCTTCAAGTGCTCTATACCTGCAAATTTAGCACAAAGTGCTTCTTGATGTACAAAACAATAAAACCCGCTTGTCGATCTTTGTAATTTTTTGTTATTTCACTGTCAACTAAATCTTCAAATTCTTTCTGCATAGTATTATAATGTAGTTAAGTATCAAATAAACAGTACTTGTCGCTTATGGGAACGGAGAATACTCATCCCTCTCTTCCGTCATTCCCAATCGTTTTAAAGGACTAGACGATAGATCGCTAGTCTGCTTGTTTTTATGTAAACAGCCACTGGATCAGTGAACATCCTTCATAACACGTACGAATAGCGAAGGGTAAACGACACTGTCACCGCGATTCTGCCGAAGTCAGAGAGTTTCACCGACCGCAAAATGCCGCACCGCAATGCTAAGTTAAATGTAACACTGTTCCGGGTACTTCCGAGAAGGACCGAGCAAAGCCGAATGACAGGCCGGAGCTAGGCCACCACACGGGCCGCACACGCTGCACCCGTGAAAAGTCTGGCACACCGTGGCCGGTCCTATGATTGACAATGTGAATACATGCTGACGTGACAGTGACGTGATATGATGGAAAATGTGAATTGGCCTTCATGATTTCTGTAGAGCTTGAAAGCTTGTAACTGCAGTAGCGAATTGCTATAGGCGCAAAGAGATATACACTAGAGGAGAAGAACAATGCGCTGTATGAATACTTTGAAGTACTGTGCTGTTTTCGTTGCTTTTTGGATAAATGTTTTAAATCTCTCGTTATGAGTACAAAATGTGCCATCTACTGCAGTCATTTCTTATATCGAATTCCCACTCAAGTGTTCATACACGTGAGAGGCAGTTGAAATCCAGAACGTGAATAATGTTCTGCGTCGGAGATACATTTCTGATAGTTCACACCTACATGATGTGTAGCAAGTCTGTTTGTTTGAAAGCGGAATATTCCACACCGGATGGGGTTCTGTAGCACAAAGACACAGTTTTGTGTTTTATGAAAAAGCGAATGTTTCACTGCTGTCTGAAAGGACGTTTTGCACAACGTGAAAGGATATTAGTATATCTCCTTAAGCCGGCCGCGGTGGTCTAGTGGTTCTAGGCGCGCAGTCCGGAACCGCGGGGCTACTACGGTCGCAGGTTCGAATCCTGCCTCGGGCATGGATGTGTGTGATGTCCTTAGGTTAGTTAGGTTTAAGTAGTTGTAAGTTCTAGGGGACTGATGACCACAGAAGTTAAGTCCCATAGTGCTCAGAGCCATTTGAACCATTTTATATCTCCATAAGCGTTTTATTTACGGTACAGAGAAGTGCATAAAGTTACATACGTTCGAATTGCTTTGACAAATGATATCTGGGAAGTAAACGAAAGCTACGAATATGAACTGATACCATAATGTACCTTAAATACGGGTACTGATCACTTCATTTGTTTGCTTTCATTATAACACTGGTATCCACAGTCCTAAGTCGCACATTCTTTTTGACAGGTAAGTCAGTAGGAAGTCAATAGATCAAATGTGTGTCATAATAATAGGAAACAGAAAGGAGACAACACACAAACACGCAGTATCGACATCTTAGTTCGCATTCCGCTGTTTTGTTGGGTTTTGCCTTCTGCTTATTGTGCACAGGATGGTTGATTAACAAGCATAAAATAACAGCATTTAACATGACATCTACGTTCTTCAGCTTTATCATATTGTCAGTTTATCTTCATGCTATTACAATGGTCTACTCAAAGAATGGTGCTGAAAGGCTAGGATAAATTTTACAAGGATCAGCTGAATCACAGGTTCATGTAAACTACTTTCTCTCTCTCTCTCTCTCTCTCTCTCTCTCTCTCTCTCTCCCTCTCCCCCTCTCTCTCTGTGTGTGTGTGTGTGTGTGTGTGTGTGTGTGTGTGTGTGTGTGTGTGTGGGCGGGTGTGTGTGTGTGTGTGTGTGTGTGTGTGTGTGTGTGTGTGTGTGTGTGTGTGTGTCTGTGTGTGTAAGCGCGCATCTGTGTAAGATTGAAATATGTCATATATATTTTTAGTATTCAAAGTACATGCATCCGGCTGTTTGATTTTCATATTTGTCACTTATTCTATCAATTAGGGGGAGCTTGTACATAGACTGCGCTAAATATTTACGTCAAGCAGTAGGAAAAATTATGTGCCAGCATGTGTGAGAGACAAAAATACACAAAAAATTTAGAAACAGCAGGAATGAAAAAGCAGGATATATTGTCTCCAATGTGCGGCAAATTCGGTGTTTTTCGAGACACTTTCAAAGATACTGACTTCCTTTTAAGCTTTTTTGCAATGCCATCACAAAAAATGTATTCGTACAGACTCTTAAATACGATAAAGTGCCGTGTAAAACCCAAAACTAGCTTTAGCTGCGCCAGAAATAAAAAGTTACGGACATTTGAGGTGTAACACGTCGATAAAAGTCCAAATGCCTGTCCCTTTATTCTTAAAGCTAAGAGTTTGTTCCAGGTATCAAATGCAAATTTTTACGGAATCTACAGAACACCTACACTAAAAGACGAGAATCTGTCTGTACTGGCAATATAATAACATTCAAAATTTACAGGACGCGTTATGGACAAACATATGTCCTCTCGAGATTACCTGACAACGGAAGGAATGTTTGTGATAACACAAAATTCTGTGCAGAGATATTTCTAATATATGGTCTGCCCATGTGCTTCTCTTTGTTGATATATTGCTGTTGTATAAATCTGGAACTTCCTAGCAATCTATTTTTTTTGATGCGTTAACGTATAACACTGATGCAGATGCAAGTTATTATAACTGGGTGCATATGGTGTAAGCAGAAATTAATTCTTCTACTTCACAAGATGGGCGTCCATTCTTCAAAGTACAAGTTATTAACTAAACTCATATCCAAGCACGTAGAATGACATTTGATTTTGACGAGGCAAAACAATAAGCTTGTATTATGGAAGCAGGTACAACGAAATGAGCCAGTCTTAAGTCATGGGCGATATTAAAGAACGACACGGTGAGTATGAACTACAACGTAGATCGGGATTCATAGATATCGAGTAAGCATTCGATTCAATACGGTAAATACCCGCTCTCCTGACAGCCCTTCAGAATCTAGCAACTGATTTTGTTATAGTGAAAAAAATATACTTCGGCGCTATAGCTTTTATTAGAGTTCAAGTGATTCACGGGTAAATTTAGAATGGAAAGAGGAGTCAGGCAAGAATATTCCATGAGCCAAAGTTATCCTAACGGAAGTCGAGGATCTTTTTAAATCATTAATATTGTTCACAGAGCACATCTAAAACCGTTCGTTTTTGCTTGAGATATTGTTAGTCAAAGCTGAAAAGCGGCCTCTACTGTCAGAACCATTTATTTACGCGGGCATCTTTCGACTGGTCTCATGCAGTCCTCCTTTTTTATCTCGTGCTGGTCTCTTCTTTTCGTAACTAACACGAACAATTATCAAATAAACACACAGCTGACATGCTCAACATCTATTTTGTATATTGCAGTATTTGCTTGCTCCCACAGTTTCCATCCTGTTGCTCCTTCTAGAGCGGCGTTAATCATTCACGGATGCCCCAGTAAGTGAAAGTCAAACCTTCCAGTCTTCTGATACTGGACGACTATAGGTTTGCTTTTCCTCACCTGTTCTTAGTTATTTGTCGTTTCATACTTAATTTACCAACTTAACGTTTAATACAGCGCGCTAGCACCATATTTCAGATCCTTCCAATTTTTCTCCCCTCGGTCTAAATTTCACCTCCAAACATTGCTGTGCTCCGCACGTCTGCGTTTAGAAACTTCTTCCTTATTCTAATTTCAGTATCTCATACTACTAGAGCTCTTATCATGAGGAAAGCTCTTGTCGCTACTGCCAATCTGATTCTAATGTCGTCCAAGCATGTTATTCAAGTCATTATTCTTTTCTACTACTCTTCATCGCCTCTGCCTGAGCTGCGCTTCCCTTAAGCCGTATTCTGTCCTAAAAATGCAGTTCATTCCTTCTAACAGGTCTTGAGTCTCTTCGCCCCAGCAAGCTAAAAGGACGAGCGGCCTGCGATTGTTATTTTCCCCTGCATTATTCTTACTCTTCCGGAGTTTTCTTTCACTTCCTTCGTTGCTTCTTCTACGCACAAGCTTAAGCAACAGTTGTGAGACCTTCTGGAGAAGGAACAAAATAGAAACAAAGAGTTCTAACGAAGAAAATTGCAAAGAAAAAAGATAATATAAGTTTTTCTATCGAATTTAGTAATTGGAATATTTTTAAAAAATGATAATTTATGGACGTTATGAATTTATAGTAAAAAGAGCCAGAAATAAGAGCAACCCATAAAATATACGATTAGTAAGTTCAACAAGACGTATTATGGCAACTAGATGAGATGACTGATGATTTCCCTAAAACTCTTCGTGGGGAATTTTAATGTTTTATAGGCAAGAATTTCTCCGTCTTCTTCATTCCCATTTCCTTGTTTGTGCAGGGACGCATTGTGATATGTGTTTTGGCGGTGTTAGTGACACTTGCTGGGGATACCCATCATTGCCAACCCTCCCTCCCCCCTCCCCATCCTCATGCCAGCCACCTCCATCCATCACTTGCATTGGAATCTGTGTACCCCAATTGTCCGTATTAGGGTAAATCCCATGTCCAAGAGTTAAAACATTTTTTGAATGTTTGTTGAAAAGTGTATTTGTGGGAGGCACTGCGTGCCAGTCCGGTATTCACCTACGTGGCTGTGAAAAACCGCATAAAACCGACACCAGGCTGGCTGGCTCACCAGCCCTGATCGTTAATCGGCGAGGCAGATTCGATCGGGGCCGGGCTCGTCTCCCATAACCCCGGAAGCGGCGCGTCAACACCTTTCTGGGTGCTTATAGGCTAGGAATTTCAGTGTTACGAAAATTCTAAATGTTCTGTAAAGCGAAGTAATAAAACAGACTTGATATGAGAAGCCGGGGTCGTCCAGCACCAATAGCAGGTGCGATAAAATCAACGTGGAACAAAAAGTACATAAGCAGTTGACATATGAAAGAGTACATACTGCACGATCTCCAGAACACAGTTTTTAGGAATTTTATGGAGCACGAAAGATTATCCCTATCAGAAAGATTGTAAATATGATTAACACTGTGTTTATAACTGGAGGACGGAGAAGAGCTAAAGTACTGAAAATATTAGGTCAAGTACAGTATTAAAAGAAGCCCTGACGTTTTACTGTGTTCACATTGTCACGATTTCCAAACATACTAATGGGACTCTATTTTTACAACACGGATGTATCCATTCTGTCCCTTCTGAAATACTTGACAATATCAATTAAATATCTTTCCTAGCCATTAGTGTTCCGTTCCTCTCCGACGCGAAAGCTCTCGCCGCGATGTATTTCCCTCGACGTGCCAGTGGGACACATGTCGCCGCTGACGACGGCTGAGCGACCGTCACCTATACAAGGGCCTCGTTAACTTGCTGACAAGTAACAAACGGCAAACAAGTTTGCATTGGCGTCATGCACGACGCGGAATGACGCCGGCCCACTGTCGATGTGTGGCGCGCACCGGAGTTAAATCCCGGCCAGACGGGCCGGGCGCTGCTCGTTCATCAGAGTTGGTGCAGCGCCATTAGTCACCTGAAAGGGCCAGTCGTCCCCCGTAATTGGACCCGCAAACTCGCCAATACTCGGAACTACTGCACAGGCCGCCAACTTCAAAAACGCGAGTTCGACGAACACGAGCACCAACTTCGGCTATGCCGTGAGGCATTCAGAATGCTCCCTTTCTTAGATGGAATGTAAGTTTTTTCACACAACGTTGTTATCACGTTCGCCCACGCCCTTGTCGCAGAGTACATCTACATCTACATCTACATCTACATCTACATGATTACTCTGCAACTCACATTTAAGTGCTTGGCAGAGGGTTCATCGAACCACAATCATACTAGCTCTCTACCATTCCACTCCCGAACAGCGCGCGGGAAAAACGAACACCTAAACCTTTCTGTTCGAGCTCTGATTTCTCTTATTTTATTTTGATGATGATTCCTACCTATGTATGTTGGGCTCAACAAAATATTTCCGCATTCGGAAGAGAAAGTTGGTGACTGAAATTTCGTAAATAGATCTCGCCGCGACGAAAAACGTCTTTGCTTTAATGACCTACATCCCATCTCGCGTATCATATCTGCCACACTCTCTCCCCTATTACGTGATAATACAAAACGAGCTGCCCTTTTTTGCACCCTTTCGATGTCCTCCGTCAATCCCACCTGGTAAGGATCCCACACCGCGCAGCAATATTCTAACAGAGGACGAACGAGTGTAGTGTAAGCTGTCTCTTTAGTGGACTTGTTGCATCTTCTAAGTGTCCTGCCAATGAAACGCAACCTTTGGCTCGCCTTCCCCACAATATTATCTATGTTGTCTTTCCAACTGAAGTTGTGCGTGATTTTTACACCCAGGTACTTAGTTGAATTGACAGCCTTGAGAATTGTACTACTTATCGAGTAATCGAATTCCAACGGATTTCTTTTGGAACTGATGTGGATCACCTCACACTTTTCCTTATGTAGCGTCAACTGCCACCTGCCACACAATACAGCAATCTTTTCTAAATCGCTTTGCAACTGATACTGGTCTTCGGATGACCTTACTAGACGGTAAATTACAGCATCATCTGCGAACAACCTAAGAGAACTGCTCAGATTGTCAGCCAGGTCATTTATATAGATCAGGAACAGCTGAGGTCCCAGGACGCTTCCGTAGGGAACACCTGATATCACTTCAGATTTACTCGATGATTTGCCGTCTATTTTACGAACTGCGACCTTCCTGGCAGGAGTATCAGCACCAAGAAACAGTAAATGTAGAGTAATGAGATTTCGGGAATACATTTGTCTAGGGACTCCTAAGATACGACTCGGCAAACGAACGGTAACGAGATGGGGAGCTATTAATATCAATGGGGGCTATTCTGGGAAGAAGGTAGAGGTGGCAGAGGCTGCAAGTAAGATGGGGTTGGACTTTTTAGCTATTAGTGACATTCGGGTAAGGGGTGAGAAAGAAGAGGAAGTGGTAGAATACAAGGTCTACCTGTCAGGAGTCAAAGTAGGAATAGCACAATGGGGTGTAGGGCTTCACATCAAGAAAGAAATGGAGCCCAGCGTAGTTGCAATAAGGTATATAAACGAACGACTGATGTGGATAGATTTGACAGCGTCTAGCAAGAAAATTAGGATTGTGTCAGTATATTCGCGTTGTGAAGGGGCAGATCAAAATAAGATGGATAGTTTTTATGACGCACTCAGTGATGTAGTTGTTAGAGTAAAGGACAAGGACAGTGTTCTGTTCATGGGTGATTTTAATGCCAGGATTGGAAATCGAACAGAAGGGTACGAAAAGGTTACGGGTAAATTTGGAGAGGATATGGAGGCCTACAGGAAAGGGAAAACCACTCTTGGATTTCTGTGCCAGAATGGCCTTCGTAATCACAAACTCCTTTCTTAAACATAAGAACATTCACCAGTATACACTACTGGCCATTAAAATTGCTACACCACAAAGATGACGTGCTACAGGCGCGAAATTTAACCGAGAAGAAGAAAATGCTATGATATGCAAATGATTAGCTTTTCAGAGCATTCAAACAAGCTTGGCGCCGGTGGTGGCACTTACAACGTGCTGACATGAGGAAAGTCTCCAACCGATTTCTCATACATAAACAGCAGTTGACCGACGTTGCCTGGTGAAACGCTGTTGTGATGCCTCGTTTAAGGAGGAGAAAAGCGCACCATCACGTTTCCGCCTTTGATAAAGGTCGGATTGTAGCCTTTAACGATGGCGGTTTATCGTATTGCGACATTGCTGCTCGCGTTGGTCGAGATCCAACGACTGTTAGCAGAATATGGAATCGGTGGGTTCGGGAGGGTAACACGGACCGCCGTGCTGGATCCCAACGGACTCGTATCACTAGCAGTCGGGATGACAGGCATCTTATCCCCATGGCTGTAACGGATCGTGCAGCCACATCTCGATCCCTGAGTCAACAGATGGGGACGTTTTCAAGACAACAACCTTCTGCACGAACAGTTCGACGACGTTTGCAGTAGCATGGTCTATTAGCTCGGAGACCATGGCTGCGGTTACCCTTGACGCTGCATCACAGACAGGGGCGCCTGCGATGGTGTACTCAACGGCGAACCTGGGTGCACGAATGGCAAAACGTCATTTTTTCGGATGAGTCCAGGTTCTTTTTACAACATCGTAATGGTCGCATCCGTGTTTGGCGACATCGCGCTGAACGCACAATGGAAGCGTGTATTCTTCATCGCCATATTGGCTTATCACCCGGCGTGATGGTATGGGGGGCCATTGGTTACACGTTTCGGTCACCTCTTGTTCACATTGACCCCACTATGGATAATAGACGTTACATTTGAGATGTGTTACGACCCGTGGTTCTACGCGTCATTCGATCCCTGCGAATTCCTACATTTCAGCAGGATAATGCGCGACTGCATGTTGCAGATCCTCTACGGGCCTTTTTGGATACAGAAAATATTCGGCTGCTGCTCTGGCCAGCACATTCTGCAGGTCTCTCACCAATTGAAAACGTCCGGTCAATGGTGGCCAAGCAACTGGCTCGTCACAATACGCACCTCATTACTCTTGATGAAATATATTGTTGTGTTGAAGCTGCATGGGCAGCTGTACCTGTACACGCCATCCGAGCTCTGTTTGACTCAATGCGCAGGCGTATCAAGGCCGTTATTACGGCCAGAAGTGGTTGTCCTGGGTACTGATTTCTCAGGATCTATGTACCCAAATTGCGTAAAAATGTTATCACTTGTCGGTTCTAGTATAATATATTTGTCCAATGAATACCCGTTTATTATCTGCATTTTTTCTTGGTGTAGCAATTGTAATGGCCAGTAGTGTACTTGGGAAGGCAGGGGAACCAGATCTGTCATTGACTAAATAATAACAGACCAGGAATTTAGGAAGGCTGTGAAGGACACACGAGTATTCAGGGGATTCTTTGATGACACTGATCACTATTTAATCTGCAGTGAAACTGGTATTGTGAGGTTGAAAGTGCAAGAGGTCAGGTCCATATTTAGAAGGATATGAGTGGAGAAACTTCAGGATAAAGAAATCAGGCACAAGTACATAACACACAAAGGTACCGGTTAGTTGAATGTAGTCAATTACAGTCATTGGAACAGGAATGGATAAGGTACAGGGACACAGTACTAGAAGTGTCTAAAGCATGTCTTGGAACAGTAGTGTGTAAAGGTAGGGTGAAGCAAACTGCTTGGTACAATGACACAGTCAAGGCAGCCTGTAAAAGGAAAATGAAGGCGTATCAAAAATGGCTACTACTAGAACTCAGGTAGACAGAGAAATTTACGTTGAAGAAAGAAACAAAGCTAAACAGATAACTGCAGCATCCAAGATGAAATCTTGGGAAGACTTTGGAAGCAGGTTGGAGACTTTGGGTCAAGCTGCTGGAAAACCATTCAGGAGTGTAATTATCAGTCTTCTAAAGGGAGTTAAGAAGGAAATGACAAGTATTTTGGACAGGTCAGGAAAACTGCTGGTGAATCCTGTTGATGCCTTGGGCAGATGGAGGGCATATTTTTAAGAGTTGCTCAATGTAGGTGAAAATACGATCAGTAATGATTCAGATTTCGATTGTCAATGGGATAGGAATGATGATGGAAATAGAATCTCATTTGAGGAAGTGGAGAAAATGGTCAATAGATTGCAGTGCAATAAAGCGGCTGGGGTGGATGAATTTAAGTCGGAACTCACCAAATACAATGGAATGTCAGGTCTTAAATGGCTACACAGGATAATGGAAATGGCATGGGAGTCGGGACAGGTTCCATCAGACTGGGCGAAAGCAGTAGTCACACCAATCTTTAAACATGGAAATAGAAAAGAACAGCGTTGTGGGTAAAATCTTCTCAGGTATTGTTGAAAGGAAAGTGCGAGTATTAGTTGAGTACAAACTGGATGAAAGTCAGTGTGGGTTTAGGCCTCTTAGAGGTTGTCAGGACCAGATCTTTAGCTTACGGCAAATAATGGAGAAGTGTTACGAGTGGAACAGGGAATTGTGTCTCTGCTTTATAGATCTAGAAAAGGCATATGACCGGGTTCCTAGGAGGAAATTGTCGTCTGTTCTACGAGATTATGGAAGAGGAGGCAAACTTTTGCAAGCAATTAAAGGTCTTTACATAGATAGTCAGGCAGCAGTTAGAGTTGACGGTAAATTGAGTTCATGGTTCAGAGCAGTTTCAGGGGTAAAACAAGGCTGCAACCTGTCTCCACTGTTGTTCATATTATTTATGGATCATATGTTGAAAACAATAGACTAGTTGGGTGAGATTAAGATATGTGAACACAAAATAAGCAGTATCGCATATGCGGATGACTTAGTTGTGATGACAAATTCGATTGAAAGTCTGCAAAGTAATATTTCAGAGCTAGATCAGAAATGTAAGGACTATGGTACGAAGAATAGCATCTCCAAAACGAAAGTAATGTCAGTGGGTAAGAGATATAAACGGATTGAGTGCCAAATAGGAGGAACAAAGTTAGAACAGGTGGACGGTTTCACGTACTTAGGATGCATATTCTCACAGGATGGCAACATAGTGAAAGAACTGGAAGCGAGGTGTAGCAAAGCTAATGCAGTGAGCACTCAGCTACGATCTACTCTCTTCTGCGAGAAGGAAGTCAGTACCAAGACTAAGTTATCTGTGCACTGTTCAATCTTTCGACCAACTTTGTTGGATGGGAGCGAAAGCTGGGTCGATTCAGGTTATCAGTAAGGTTGAGGTTACGGATATGAAAGTAGATAGGATGACTGCAGGTACTAGTAGATGGGAACAATGGCAGGAGGGTGTCCACAATGAAATCAAAGAAAAACTGTGAATGAACTCTATAGATGTAGCAGTCAGGGCGAATAGGCTTAGATGGTGGGGTCATGTTACACGCATGGGAGAAGCAAGGTTACCCAAGAGACTCATGGGCTCAGCAGTAGAGGGTAGGAGGAGTCGGGGTAGACCAAGGAGAAGGTACCTGGATTCGGTTAAGAATGATTTTGAAGTAATAGGCTTAACATCAGAAGAGGCACCATTGTTAGCACTGAATAGGGGATCATGGAGGAATTTTATAAGGGGGACTATGCTCCAGGCTGAACGGTGAAAGGCATGATCAGTTTTAAATGATGATAATAATGGTGATGATTTGTCTAGTTATTTAAGTGATTAATATTGCTAGAGCACAGGTTAATGTAAGTGTGAGATAAGGCATCGCAAATGTGAAATGCTTGTAAATTAATAAGCGGTGTAGGCGTCAGAACGGCAGCACAACGGGTCGGAAACCAGATTGACGTAGAAACTGGCAGTCATGGTGCCTGGGACGAGAGTACTCCTGCTCTCATATGAAACCGCACCCCAGATCATAACTGCAGGTATAGGTATAGCGTGTCTAACACTGCAGAGAGGTTGGTCACAGGTCCTCAACAGGTCTCTTTGTAACCAACACACGGCCATCACTGGCACCGAGGCAGAACCCGCTTTCATCAGAAAACACAAAAGATTTCCAACCTGCCCTCCAATGAGCTCTCGCTTGACACTACTGAAGTCGCAAATTGCGGTGGTGTGGGGTCTGTGGCATGCACGTTACAGTGCGTGTGGCTGGATTTGTAACAGTTCGTGATGTCACTGTGGTGCCAACTGCTACTCAGATTGCTGCTACAGATGCAGTACGATGTGCCAATGCTATACACCAAACAGGATGGTTCTCCTTCTCGGTAGTGCGTGGATACATTCTTGTGACCACCGCTGCCAGAAATCACATACAGTAGCTATATCCCTGCAAGGTCTTACTGCAATATCGCGGAAGGAGCATACAGCTGCTCGTAGCCCTATTACGCGATCTCGTTCAAACGTACTGATGTGTTGATAATAGCGTCGCCTTGAAGGCATTTTTGCATAACATCGACTCATCACTTCCAATCTCAAAAGTAACTAATGCTCTCGACCGTTGCAGCATGTATTTAAAGCGAACCAGATTTGCATCTTCGTAGTGAAATTTGAACGGTCATCATTTTTGAAATGTAGAAACACACCTGTTGCCTTTCGTTAATGTCGCATAAATTCTTGGTATTCTGATTATTTTTCCGCCCTCCTGTCAGGAAGGTCGCAGTTCGTAGTAATAGGCGGCAAATCATCGAGTAAAACTGAAGCGATATCAGGTGTTCCCCAGGGAAGCGACCTGGGACCTGCTGTTCCTGATCTATATAAATGACCTGGGTGACAATCTGAGCAGTTCTCTTAGGTTGTTCGCAGATGATGCTGTAATTTACCGTCCAGTAAGGTCATCCGAAGACCAGTATCAGTTGCAAAGCGATTTAGAAAATATTGCTGTATGGTGTAGCAGGTGGCAGTTGACGCTAAATAACGAAAAGCATGAGGTGATCCACATGAGTTCCAAAAGAAATCCGTTGGAATTCGATTACTCGATAAATAGTACAATTCTCAAGGCTGTCTATTCAACTAAATACCTGGGTGTTAAAATTACGAGCAACTTCAGTTGGGAAGACCACATAGATAATATTGTGGGGAAGGCGAGCCAGAGGTTGCGTTTCATTGGCAGGACACTTAGAAGATGCAACAAGTCCACTAAAGAGACAGCTTACACTACACTCGATCGTCCTCTGTTAGAATATTGCTACGCGGTTGTTATCCTTACCAAGTGGGATTGACGGAGGACATCGAAAGGGTTCAAAAAAGGGCAGCTCGTTTTGTATTATCACGTAATAGGGGAGAGAGTGTGGCAGATATGATACACGAGTTGGGATGGAAGTCATTAAAGCATAGAGGTTTTTCGTCGGGGCGAGATCTATTTACGAAATTTCAGTCACCAACTTTCTCTTCCGAATGTGAAAATATTTTGTTGAGCCGAACTTACATATGTAGGAATGATCATCAAAATAAACTAAGAGACATCAGAGCTCGAACAGATAAGTTTGGGTGTTCGTTTTTCCCGCGCGCTGTTCGGGAGTGGAATGGTAGAGAGATAGTATGATTGTGGTTCGATGAACCCTCTGCCAAGCACTTAAATGTGAATTGGAGAGTAGTGATGTAGATGTATATATTGAGCTTACGAGGGCACACTAAAGAGTAATGCATCCGAATTTTTTATGCTGTTCTCAGTATCAACAGACCCACTACATGTGAGGTATAGTCGACTTTGCCGTTTCGCTGACGCAAGTTGCAGCCCTCTGCTGTTAGAGGGCTCCGAACTGTAGTGTGTAACGTGGCGTTGTGTAACGCAACTACGTCGGTGCGTCAGGAAGCTGTAAGCACGAATTCGAAGAGTTCGTCACCACATGGAGGACCCTCTCCTTCGTTACGACAGTGCTTTGCCGTGCGCCAGCTGTATCGATGTCTTTGGAGGTTAGTTACCGATATAGCGTCAGGGTGGCATATCTGTGGCGGATGGCCTGCCGCAAGAGGTCAAGACAGTTTGGCGAAAAAAGGAGATTTTAAGTTTGGCTGTTCGGACCGAGTGAGGGCAGATTTCTCTATTTTTTTCATTTATTATTTCAGTCTGCTCACTTTCTCTTCGTGAGCATGTAGCCATCTCATAAAAGGGCAGACGATACGACACCGTGTTTGAGGCGTCTTTCGAGACAGTAATGACGACTCGAATGTAATGACAACACGACAACGAGTCCCCCAGCGGAGAAAATCGGCGACCCGGCCGGGAATAGCGAGTGAGGACAGCTGATGTTCGATGGGAGGTAGACTGTGAGTGTACCCAGCTGAGACGGCGCGTGACAGCGGGTGCAAGACCTTGCCAGCGGATGTTTGTGTGCGGCTGAGCATTGCTGTTACGGCAGCTGAGACTGGTAACAGCGCGATCTGTTGTGGATCGCAGGTTTGAATTAGGGACCGTTGCTCCACAAACTCACATGACCTAAAATTATACAAGTCTGTTGTTGTTCTGAGGTTTTAATTAAGGACCATTGCTTCATAAATTCAGATGCACTAAAATTACTACAGCACTGTGTTGTGCTTAAATCAATACAATATAGTACTGTATTTGTATCAGGAAAAGTAATTTTAGTTCATCTGAGATTACGGAGTAGTTGTATGAACGTGCGATTGGAGCTGATTTTAAGATATGTATTTGTAATTCATCATTTTACAGCCTTTCCTCCTGTGGAGATTGTTATTTAACGAAACTGGTTGCGTATAAAGAGATATTTGTACACTTGATGGCTCAGAGATGCGTTTCTACAGTCATATAATAACTGCTTTCAAGATTTCGATATTGATACAGGCACTTGTTTTAAATTTTCCATCTCAGTTAACCCTGCATATTTTTGCGTCAAGTGTACTTTATATAATGTGTTAATAAATGGTGTTTAGTTAGGTTTTTTTTTTTTTTTTTTTTTTTTTTTTTTTTTTTTTTTTTTTTTTTTGATTGTACGTCTTCAGCACCTTACTTCTCACTTCACCCGCTCCCTACCAGACCACACACGAGCGCTGCGACATCTGCAATGACCCGACGCCTTGCTTTCACTGTCATTGACCATCCTCCGTACAATCCATACTTGACCCAATCCAATTTTCATATGTTTCCAGAACTTAGAGAACAGCTTCGAGGATAGTGATGAAGCTCAGACGAGATAGTGCCTCCATTAAGAAACTCAAACGATATCACCAGGCCGGTCTGTCATTGGGAGAAATGTTTTCGTTCGAGGGAGACTATGATGAGAAATAAATATGTAGAAATGAAGGACAAAAATGTGGAACGTTAATAACATTTGGTTCATATTTAAAGCTTTACCAGTACTTACATAAAAAAATCGGAAGTATTACTTTTCAGCACAATCTCGTATTTATTCGATTAGTTACCCTGAGCAATTTCTGGCCTTCTTGCTGCCTCTGACATCGATTCCCAGAAATTACAGTTCTGTATGTCGTATCGCATACTTTTGCATAATATTTAATGGCGAAACGTATAGCAGAGTATTTAGTAATTTGCGGAAATTCTGAACCAGTTTTTTTTTTTTCGAAAGATCATTAGAAGTGGAATCCATTCACTCTTCACAAACTTTCATTCGTGGATATAACAGTTGAAAATGATCATTTAGTTCTATTTTCGGTAGCGATTAAATTTCCATCAGTTGTTTCAAAGCTGGCACGACATCGTAATACGAGGGGCACACATTAGTCTCAAATAAGCACAAGGAGGACCAGACAACTCACATTATCGTACAATACCAACTGCTATTTTGATAGTGTTATTTATTTTTTTGCTGTATTTCCCTTTACATTCCATGTTTCTGTGGCTAAGGTGGATAATTAACAGTGAAAGCTGACATGGCGAAAATATATTATAGCAGAATCAAAGACGTTGTAGTACAAATGGGTTAGCAAAAACCCGTTTGCGAGGTAACTAAAGAAGTACGTTTACAAGAGGCCACTTCATTCAGTTTGAAATTATGTCCTACTTAGCACAATTGTACTTTAAATGTAAGCATTTCAATTAAGTTCCCATCTAATTGGGCTCAAACTCTCATGTCATTCAAGATCGGCACATCAGCAGCCTTTCCTATTGAAAGTGTGTTGAGCGCTACTAGGTCTCACTAGATTACATCGTCCTCCATGGAAACTTGTTGGGAGAGGATAACTTCAGTTTCTTCAGCGTAATCTCCCAGGAATGCTTTAAGAAGTTCCACGGGAGGGTGAGATGGGCAGGCCAAGAAGGACCTGTATCCTAGCCTTAAAGATAACCTCACCTCATTCGTCTGGATATTTCTTCTTCGGAACATCTTAAAAGTGAAGCCTACTCCCACTGATGCGTTTGAAGAACTGCAACAGCGTACTGTATGGTCTTGTCAAGCTTTATGAGGTCATCTGGAGGTGTCTGAAACAATTCGCAAATGACTTGAGGGACGAGAGCAGCATTGTGTGAAAATGTGATACTAACAAGTGCACATGTCTTTTAACAGTTACGAGCAAACAGTAAACTGTAATATGTAACACGCCGAAGCAGTATTGTAAATATTGTCAGGGTAAGCCACAGTTGAAATTTAAGCCCAATTAGACGCAGGCTATATTTCAATCACTTTAGTAGTGACTATGACAATATTTCGTACTGAAATTAGTGGGAGCACGTATTCAATGAGTTCTATTTAACCGTCAGGCATGTCGTTAGAGGATCCACGTTACCGGAGCAAGTTTGCTTCAATTATCCTGTGCGTTCATCCATGTCTGTGTTCGCTGCTGTTTATGATACATCTTACGCAATATAAAACTGAGAAAACTGAGATTGTAAGCTATTAATTCCTTATGTAACAAGTACAAAAGTTTTCCCTCTATATATACGTTAGAGCTACTACATATTTAAGAAGAAGTCATTGTGCCTTATTGTAGAGTACCAGGATAAATCTCACTAAATGTTAAGATGCTGAGAAGAAAATAAGGTAGGACAGGTAGCAGAAAAAGTATAATTCATTCCCTGCCCCAGCCGCCGTTAGGTGTCAATATCGGAAAAGAGATCGAGTTTTGCCCCTGTTTAAACCAAGGGTTAATCACAGGTCATAATATACTGGAATCGAGATTATCGTAGTATGTCTGTGTCTGAAGATCATCCATTCTAGTACTAATTTTGGTAGATACGTTCATTTTATTTTGATGTAGATTAATGCACAGCAAGCTGGTTTGCTAAACTAGTACATATGTGAGACCTGGACCGAATATACGAGGCAGATTAATGACCAATACCTGATACTCTAGCCAATCTGCGTGTGGCGTTGAGATGGTTCTTGCAAGTTTTTTAGACAATTATTGCACTGATTCCCAGTCTCAGACTCTGAAAACACGATAATTCCGCCCGAACAGGTCTTGAAAGGCCCAACGGTACCGACCGGCAGCCGTGTCATTCTCAGCCCACAGGCGTCACTGGATGTACATATGGAGGAGTATGTGGTCAGCACACAGCTCTCTCGGCGCATGTGATTTTACAAGACCGGAGCCGCTACTTCTCAGTGAAGCAGCTCCTCAGTTTGTCTCACAAGGGCTGAGTGCACCCCGCTTGCCAACAGCGGTCGGCAGACCGGATCGTCACGCATCCAAGTGCTTGCACAGCCCGACAGCTTGTAACTTCGGTGATCTGACAGGAACCCGTGTTACCACTGCGGCAAGGCCGTTGGCTAAAACACTATACCTAAACAGTTAAAATATCACAACACTCATAAGCAAGTTCACATATTCGCAGATAGATGCCACACTCCACTCTCTTGAGTTATCTGACGATTGTGGTGACAGGAAGGGAAAGCGACCTCGAAGATAAATAAACATAATTTTTCCAGATTGTGGAAACAGCGCACCCAGTTAGTCCACGAAACCACGCGAATTGTAAATGGTTGCGAAAACAAACTTGACCTCTTAGCCACAAACGCAAAATAATTTTATTTAAAAAAGCGGATAAAGTGTCACTAGAAGCCTTCGTAAGAGACAATTTCCATTCCTTCCGAACTGACTATGTAAATGTAGACGGGATGTGGCTCAAATTCAAAGATATAGCAGCAACAGCAATTGAGAGATTCTTCTTCTTCTTCTTCTTCCTCAATAGCTCTACAGCCCTTGGTGAGCCTTGGCTTCTTCAACAATCCTCCTCCACACTTCTCGGTTATTTGCTGCTCTTTTCAACCTCCGGACTCCCATATTGCTGATATCCATTATTACCTCATCATCTTCTTCTAGGTCTCCCTTTTCGCCTAACTGAATGGATCATACCTTTCATCATTTTCTTTGGAATTCTATCCTCTGCCATTCTCTCCAAGTGTCCTAGCCATCGTATTCGCTGTGATTTCATAAATTTTACTATGTTCCTGCCTTGTATTAACTCTTGTAATTCGGCATTGTAGCGTATTCTCCAGCCTTCTTCCTCCCTTATTGGCTCATAGATTTTGCGTAGTATTTTCCGCTCAATGCTTCTTAGAGGCAAAATAAAGAATAGATTCCAACCAAAAACAATGGCCTGTTCCAGTAAAGATGGGAAAATGATAAAGGAGGAAGAACAGATAGTGGGAAGATGGGCAGAGTATTTCAAAGATACACTAAGCACCAGGCTAGAAGATGAAGAGACAGCTGCCCAGGAGGGAAGAGTGGAGCTGGAAGTAGACAATGAAACCAATGAGGCAAGAAAGCCAACACTACAAGAGGTCTCCCAGGATGTGCACAAGTCAAAAAACAATAGAGCCCCTGGGGAAGTCAGCATAATTGCTGGATTAATAAAAACTAGTGGTGAGGCTGTAATAAAGGAACTCCACACATTAATATCAGATATATGGGAAACAGAAACTATGACACATAATTGGAAAATTGGAATAATAGTCCCCTTTTATAAGAAAGGGGACAGAACAGCATGTGAAAACTATAGAGGTGTAACACTCCTAAGTACAGTTTATAAGATCTTCACAAGTATATTAAACGAAAGGATACGGAAGTCTGCAGAAGGCATACTAGGGGAATATCAGTGTGACTTTCGACCAGGCAGAGGAACAACTGATCAAATATTTGTGATAAGGCAAATGATGGAAAAGTTCTATGAATATGATATAGATCTACATTACTTATTCATCGATTTCAAACAAGCCTTTGACAGCATAAATCGGCAAGAACTATACAGGTACTGAAAGAAGTTGGTATATGTGCTAAATTAATAAGACTAATCAGAATGACAATGACAGAGACAAGAGCAAAAGTAAAGGTCTTTAGCAGAACAAGTGAAAGCTTTGACTTTAATAAAGGTGTGAAGCAAGGGGATAGTCTCTCCACTGTCCTATTCAACATAGCCCTGCATAGTGCAGTAAATAAAATCAACAAAAGAGGCACCATATTTATGAAAACTAGCCAGATATGTGCATACGCTGATGACATTGCTATAGTAGGAAGAAATACCAATACACTCCTAGAAACATACAGGGCAGTGGAAACAGAAGCCTTAAAAATTGGCCTCATAGTAAATGAAAACAAAACAAAATATATGGTAATGTCACAATCTGAGGCCAGAAGATCCCCAAAAAACCTAAACATCAACGGGAAATGCTTCAATGGAGTGTCCTCTTTCAACTACTTGGGAGCCCTAATAAAAAATGATAACAGTATTGGAAAGGCTATAGGGAAAGAATACAAACAGGAAACAGAGCTTACTTTGCAAATATGCAGCTTTTCAAAAATAGCCTTGTTACAAGAAAAACTAAACTGCTAATATATAATTCCCTAGTCCGCCCAGTTATCACATACGGCTCAGAGGTATGGACGTTGACAGAACACGATAAAAATTGAGAGATTCATACCTCATAAATTGGTAAGAGATGGAACAGATCCCCCATGATACACAAAAGAGGTCCGAACGCTGTTGCAGAGGCAACGGAAAAAGCACGCGAAGTTCAGAAGACCGCGAAATCCCGAAGATTGGCTAAAACTTACAGACGCGCGAAATTTGGCACGGAGTTCAATGCGAGATGCCTTTAATAGGTTCCACAACGAAACATTGTCTCGAAATTTGGTAGAAAATCCGAAGAAATTCTAATCGTATGTAAAGTACACAAGCGGCAATACGCTGTCAATACCTTCGCTGCGCAGTGCCGATAGTACTGTTACCGACGACTGTGCCGCTAAAGCGGAGTTATTGAACGCAGTTTTCCGAAATTCCTTCACAAGGGAAGACGAATGGAATATTCCAGAATTTGAAACACGAACAGCTGCTAGCATGAGTGTCTTAGAAGTAGATACCTTAGGGGTTGTGAAGCAACTCAAATCGCTTGATACGGGCAAGTCTTCATGTCCAGATTGTATATCGATTAGGTTCCTTTCAGATTACGCTGATACAATAGCTCCGTACTTAGCAATCATATACATCCGCTCGCTCATCGATAGATCTGTACCTACAGATTGGAAAATTGCGCAGGTCACACCATTGTTTAAGAAGGTTTGTAGGAGTAATCGATCGAACTACAGACCTATATCATTGACATCGGTTTGCAGTAGGGTTTTGGAGTATATACTGTATTCAAACATTATGGATCACCTCGAAGGGAACGGTCTATTGATACGTAATCACCATGGTTTCAGAAAAAATTGTTCTTGTGCAACGCAGCTAGCTCTTTATTCGCACGAAATAATGGCTGCTATCGACAGGGGACCTCAGGTTTATTCCGTAGTTCTGGATTTCCGGAAGGCTTTTGACACCGTTCCTCACAAGCGACTTCTAATCAGGCTGCGGGCCTATGGGGTATCGTCTCAGTTGTGCGACTGGATTCGTGATTTACTGTCAGGAAGGTCGCAGTTCGTAGTAATAGACGGCAGATCATCGAGTAACACTGAAGTGATATTAGGCGTTCCCCAGGGAAGCGTCCTGGGACCTCTGCTGTTCCTGAACTATATAAATGACCTGGGTGACAATCTGAGCAGTTCTGTTAGGTTATTCGCAGATGATGCTGAAATTCACCGTCTAGTAAGGTCATCCGAAAACCAGTATCAGTTGCAAAGCGATTTCGAAAAGATTGCTGTATGGTGTGGCAGGTGGCAGTTGACGCTAAGTAACGAAAAGTATGAGGTGATCCACATGAGTTCCAAAAGAAATCCGTTGGAATTCGATTACTCGATAAATAGTACAATATTCAAGGCCGTCAATTCAACTAAGTAAGACCACATAGATAGCATTGTGGGTAAGGCGAGCCAAAGGTTGCGTTTCATTGGCAGGACACTTAGAAGATGCAACAAGTCCACTAAAGAGGCAGCTTACGCTACACTCGATCGTCCTCTGTTAGAATATTGCTGCGCAGTGTGGGATTCTTAGCAGGTGGCATTGATGGAGGACATCGAAAGGGTGCAAAAAAGGGAAGCTCGTTTTGTATTATCACGTAATAGGGGAGAGAGGGTGGCAGATATGATACGCGAGTTGGGGTGGAAGTCATTAAAGCAAAGACGTTTTTCGTCGCGGCGAGATCTATTTACGAAATTTCAGTCACCAACTTTCTCTTCCGAATGCGAAAATATTTTGTTGAGCCCAACCTACATAGGTAGGAATGATCATCAAAATAAAATAAGAGAAATCAGAGCTCGAACAGAAAGGTTTATGTGTTCGTTTTTTCCCGCGCGCTGTTCGGGAGTGGAATGGTAGAGAGATAGTATGATTGTGGTTCGATGAACCCTCTGCCAAGCACTTAAATGTGAATTGCAGAGTAATCACGTAGATGTAGATGTAGATATGATGCGAAAGGCGGGAAGGCAGAAATGTCTACTGTGTTACTCTGCTGCTAATCGAACAAGGGTGTGCCTCAGTGAAACAGCAGTCTACTCAGAAAGTAGCCAATAATCATGTTTCTGGTACGTCTTACCCAAGATGTAAAGCTGGCTTTGCTGACTGCCACTGAGCCCGCACTGAGTTCAGTCGACGGCTAAACTGGTGAACCCATCGATCTGGGATGTGGGTTTACTCATGTCAGTGTAGACGTGGACTTCGTTGTATTAATCTGTTAAATTCTATGAAGTAATATTGTAATACCAGTGTGTAAGAAGCCCTCACTGAGAGTTCTGTAAAATATATGTGAAGCTGATGTAGTCAGTCAGGCTACGAGGAGGTCAGTGAGAATCTCCCGACGTTGGGACATGCAGTGGTGGCACTTGGTGACACGCAGGAGCGTGGTGAGGCGATCAGCTGTGTGGGCTTTGTGCCAGCGGTCAGCGATGACCCATTCTCCAGTGTGATTATGTCAGATGGTGACATTTCCACGTGCGGCCATCCAGGACTGCTAGGCGCTATGTCACATGCCACCTAGCTGTCACAGTGTTAGTTGATCTTATGCAGGTGACCGACTGCGGCTGTTCAGAACCAGTTAGCCGCTGTATCACTCATTGTCAGCTTTCCAGAGCCAGATGATCCCACATAGTAACCTACTGTGGTCGTCGAGAGCCAGTGCCTCTACGTCACTTGTCATACACAAGCTAGGTGATTCAGTGCTGGTGGCAGGGAACAGTTCACCCAGCCAATATTCGTCAGGTGAATTTGGTGCAGCATGGACAATAGTATATGCGCATACCCACGTCTCAACAGTAATATTCTGCTTCTACCGTTTGCTCAGTGGCATAAGACATGACTGAGGACAGTGCTCAACTCACCTTTCGCCTCAGTGTAAGAAACCATAACCATCCTCTGCCAAGGCATCTTGGTGCGAACGAAGGCTATTCTTTTCTTCGAAGGAACACCACACCAGGTGTCTCCTCTCCCAAATAACACCCTGCTTCCTGAAAAATGCACCACGTTGCGGCCCTGTGCTGTTCTAAACCCCTTTACCATGATATTCCTTGGCTACCTGGTCTATATCAGTTGTCAGACCCAACAGTTCTGTGACCCTTTGGTGGAGTAAAATATGAAATACCTCATAAACGGAGGTGGGTGTAATGGAAGAGAAACTTCCATTCTTGTTCCTGAGGTAACCTGTGACTTGACAAACTACATTAAAAGTAGGAGGGCCGCATCTGAGAGGATCTCGAGGTGGTTGATGGATATGACGATGCTTGCCTTGAGAGGCAGCGGATGCAGTCATTGACAGAATAGGCCCTGCGTCCTTCCGCCAAACGAATTGTCCAGTCTGTGCAACCCGCCAAGCGCCTATGTTGAGTACAGTGCCGTTTGAACATAGCGACGCCATATGACTTTCATGTAATTCCATCCTCATAGACTTCCGGTACGTTATATGGTGTCAATTTTGTATTCGTTATGTAACGTGTTGTTGTTATCTGTAATCTAATTAAGCTTAGTATTCGACTTTACCTGTCATGAAAGATCGTTATTTTCTCAACCTATGGTCGCTTAGCAAGTGTTACAAGGTTCATTTCGTTTAAATCATGTTGACGTTATTTCTCTATGGACTGGTATATTCCATGGGGGTGAGTGCCGATTTTAGATGATTTTCTTTAATTTCCTTTAATTATAAAATGCGTGTTGAATCCATTCGTCTGGTAGTTAGCAGGGAGTGAAAGGTTGCCCTCAGCGGGATAGGTGAGGGTCCAGCCGTACAGGATTGTGGGTGGGCCGTGGGTGATGGTGGGGGGCGGGGGGGGGGGGGGGGGGGAGTGGGAGGGGTAAACAGCAGCCGCCCGAATTCCTGGGAGCAGCTGCTTCTATCTCATTCACTGCGGCAGAGGGAGGCGTGCACCTTTGACAGGATTAGCAACGCTCGGGGATGAAGCGCTTGTATCGTAAGTTCAGTGAACTACTCCAGCCTCGTCGCAGTGGTGAATATGAATATGGAGTGTTATCAGAAGGAACCAGGTAATTCATGCAAAATCGATGTTCTGTAAGATAATATCTGAACGTTGCGAACAAGCCATAGGGTGCCTCAACATGGTGAGTCTTTTGTCTCGTCCGACCGGGCTGCCGGACCCCGCGCGTAAACATTAAGAATATAAAGTTACAGAAAATTGGTGGGATGACTTTTGATACGTCGGTGCTCGCAATGTTTGCGTGCAGTGATTTGCCATAGGACGGTACCCGCAAATCTTGGAAACGAGGAATTGTGACGGGTCCGCGCTCACAGTCTTCCGAAAATGAGGCCAAACCTTCCCAAATTAAAGTGTCAGTAGTCCTCAGATCGGAGACATAAAGTGCTTCATCTGGCATTGGCGAAAAACGACAGTTTTGGAAGGTTCACATGGTGGAGGAGCAGGAGAACAAAGAATCAGGCACTTCTTCGCCCCTGGTGGTAAAGAGACGGACGCTTCAGTATTAGGATCTGGTGGGAGGTAGTCAATGCCCAGGCGCGATGCAGATTCGCAAGCTGGACAGTAGTAGGTTTGCTAGCAGACGGCCCACGCCAAGCCAGCGTTCCTCTCTGCCTGTGACCTCATCACACCTAGTCTCCGGCCGGCCGGGGTGACCGAGCGGTTCTAGGCGCTACAGTCTGGAACCGCGCGGCCGTTACGGTCGCAGGTTCGGATCCTGCCTCGGACATGGATGAGTATGATGTCCTTAGGTTAGTTAGTTTTAAGTATTTCTAAGTTCTAGGGGACTGATGACCTCAGAAGTTAAGTCCCGTAGTGCTCAGAGCCATTTGAACACCTAGTCTCCAGCAACAGATGTAAGTCTCGCAACAGCTTTATGTCCGTCAGTAGCTCGTCTCCTACTTTCTCAAATATTATGATTGTTGTTTATATCGTCTTCCGTATGTTGCTGTCGAGACTGCCTGCTGCGCGTATCACTGAAAATTATCGCACTTTGCATTCCTCTGCTCAAATATTACAGACTGCCAGATTGCAACTACTTGGAAGTGTCTAACACGCAAGGACTGAGGTGCAGGTACATAAATAAATATAACGGTCGGATGTATATTATAGGATTAGTGATGTTGAAGATATCGGGTGCTATATTGTAAACCAAACAAATGTTAATGTTTCTTTTTTAAATAATGTTCACACATATCTGACAGGTGGCATCACATTAATGGTAGGAAAACAATTAAACTATAGTTAATGTATGTATTACAGAGAGAGCATCGAATAAGAAACACATGTGAACAAAGTTCATTTAACTGCACAGTAATTCACGAAAATCAACAACAAAATACTGAAAAACCGAAAGACCAGTTTCTCACTATCAGTCTCATCGTAAACCAACGTTCGGTGTCCCGAATAAAACCTAACATAACGAGCTTTAACCGAAGGAATACCAAGCTATTTTCCATAACACGCATGACCGAGGGCTTTGGATAATACGACTTTATGTCCACCATAGAAAAAAATTCATTAATTGTTATTGAATTGTATTAACAACATACGTTTTAAACTGGTGTATAAGTAGGGTCCAGAACTAGAAAGTACCTTTTAGTACGCTCTTAGCTGTATCAACGAACTTTCAATAGCGTAAACTACCCACATTATGACCACTGCAAAAAAAATGGTTGAAAAATGGAAATTTAGTCAGTGATGTTAGCTTTTGCTCTCAACGTACTTATTAAAGAGATACTGATGTGTAAGAAAAGCAAGGTACTTGGAAACACTGAACACGACATTCACTGGAAAAAGTGATGTCTACTATTAAGACTCATATTTTTGGTTAAGTTTAACTGCAAAATTTAAAACATATATAGACTAAGGTGGAATAATTCATTGAAAACAATATTTTTTTCAGAATTTTAAAATATAAAGTAAGTGATAGATTACAATACTTCGAAAAGGTGGGCATAAAGTACCCCCTCACCCCCTTTGTATTGTGAGGGTAAAATTTATGGTAAGTTCCTATGGGACGAAACATATACCCGAGGGAGGACTCGAACCTCCGACGGAGGAAGCTGCGCGAACTGTGGCAAGGTGCCTTAGGCCACTCCGCACGACCTGTGAAGGACAATACCATATACGAATATACACTCCTGGAAATGGAAAAAAGAACACATTGACACCGGTGTGTCAGACCCACCATACTTGCTCCGGACACTGCGAGAGGGCTGTACAAGCAATGATCACACGCACGGCACAGCGGACACACCAGGAACCGCGGCGTTGGCCGTCGAATGGCGCTAGCTGCGCAGCATTTGTGCACCGCCGCCGTCAGTGTCAGCCAGTTTGCCGTGGCATACGGAGCTCCATCGCAGTCTTTAACACTGGTAGCATGCCGCGACAGCGTGGACGTGAACCGTATGTGCAGTTGACGGACTTTGAGCGAGGGCGTATAGTGGGCATGCGGGAGGCCGGGTAGACGTACCGCCGAATTGCTCAACACGTGGGGCGTGAGGTCTCCACAGTACATCGATGTTGTCGCCAGTGGTCGGCGGAAGGTGCACGTGCCCGTCGACCTGGGACCGGACCGCAGCGACGCACGGATGCACGCCAAGACCGTAGGATCCTACGCAGTGCCGTAGGGAACCGCACCGCCACTTCCCAGCAAATTAGGGACACTGTTGCTCCTGGGGTATCGGCGAGGACCATTCGCAACCGTCTCCATGAAGTTGGGCTACGGTCCCGCACACCGTTAGGCCGTCTTCCGCTCACGCCCCAACATCGTGCAGCCCGCCTCCAGTGGTGTCGCGACAGGCGTGAATGGAGGGACGAATGGAGACGTGTCGTCTTCAGCGATGAGAGTCGCTTCTGCCTTGGTGCCAATGATGGTCGTATGCGTGTTTGGCGCCGTGCAGGTGAGCGCCACAATCAGGACTGCATACGACCGAGGCACACAGGGCCAACACCCGGCATCATGGTGTGGGGAGCGATCTCCTACACTGGCCGTACACCACTGGTGATCGTCGAGGGGACACTGAATAGTGCACGGTACATCCAAACCGTCATCGAACCCATCGTTCTACCATTCCTAGACCGGCTAGGGAACATGCTGTTCCAACAGGACAATGCACGTCCGCATGTATCCCGTGGCACCCAACGTGCTCTAGAAGGTGTAAGTCAACTACCCTGGCCAGCAAGATCTCCGGATCTGTCCCCCATTGAGCATGTTTGGGACTGGATGAAGCGTCGTCTCACGCGGTCTGCACGTCCAGCACGAACGCTGGTCCGACTGAGGCGCCAGGTGGAAATGGCATGGCAAGCCGTTCCACAGGACTACATCCAGCATCTCTACGATCGTCTCCATGGGAGAATAGCAGCCTGCATTGCTGCGAAAGGTGGATATACACTGTACTAGTGCCGACACTGTGCATGCTCTGTTGCCTGTGTCTATGTGCCTGTGGTTCTGTCAGTGTGATCATGTGATGTATCTGACCCCAGGAATGTGTCAATAACGTTTCCCCTTCCTGGGACAATGAATTCACGGTGTTCTTATTTCAATTTCCAGGAGTGTATATATCAACTGCAACCAATGGTTAGAGTTCACAACTGCCTGAAATGTTGAAAAGAAAGTGAAAGTTTGCGTAGTTAGGTAGAATCACTCAACAAAACACACAGTCACATAATACAACTCCCACGGAAACTTGAAATATTTAACTCGTTCACACAAAATTAAAACAAAAAGTTGATTAACTGGCGTTCACAATATTGTTCTAAGTCAGACGAAAAGTTAGTCAATAACCCACGTGACTGCTCGTCTGCTGTTCACATACGCGCATCACACACGAAAGAACAACCCACAACGACCAACCAGAGCACAGAGACTCCATCTGAAGACCACACACGCCCTGCAGCTCCCCGTCAACTATTTACTTTGATGTCGCACACTAGTGAATCCAAGTTAGACACCTCAATATGGTCACCATTCTAATTTAAAGCTAATAGCACATCCATACAATACAATAGAAGACTATGAAAATCATTGTGGTCATTTTATAACCTGTTATTAAAAACGTAACACACTATTAACTAAGCTACTAATGAAGCTCATGAAGCATGCCTATATCAGGTTTATTTATTTAAACGTATGGCTAGGGTCTCCCGTCGGGCTAGGCCGTTCGCTGGGTGCCGGTCTTTCAATTTGACGCCTCTTCGGCGACCTGCAGTCGATGAGGATAACAGGATGATGATGAGGACAGCACGACACCCAGTCTCTGAGCGCAGAAATGATGAAACTTACTTAAAATTCTAAATACGTATAAAACAGTAACCTGTATGTCCTCATAGACTACCGAAATCAGGTAATGATCTGTGAAAGACATATTGCTTTGATACTATGTGTAACTGTAGAGGTATTACTTTATTGGCTCATTTACATATCAACTTAATAAAGTAGACTTTAATTTTTGCGTAGTATTGTGTGGGTGGTGTTTTACAACTTTAACGAAGCAGGTTAGTGTATTTTATCAAAGAAGATGGATTTCAGCCTAGAATTAGATCATCATCCGATCTTAAAACCTTCTCAGCTACGCATTTACACAATTAGAACAACAATTATCAGCTGTAGACTGTTCCATCTTTAACATAACCTACGTGTGCGTAACATACATTTCATAATGTAGTTCTTATTCTTCATCCGTAATTTCTTATACACTTTCCTCATTTGAAAAGTAGCTTGTTGTGATGTGTTCGGGCATTACCAGCGTTCATTTTATACCTCGTATGATCATATTGCTCCAGTCGTTCAGTTCCATAATATATTGTAATTAAAATAATTTTAACTTTCTTAATATTTATGCCAGAATCATACTTGACTCTGGAATGAGCTCTTGTTTGTAGTCAGTAACGCAGTTTCTTTGAATATATTATATTCATCTTTTATTTCAACCATTGTAACTGCCATTGTATGGTCTCCACTCTTCAGCCAAGCGCACCTTCTCCAGCCTCGGGACAACCACCGCATGCAGTGGTCAGCGCCGGCCGAAGTGGCCGTGCGGTTAAAGGCGCTGCAGTCTGGAACCGCAAGACCGATACGGTCGCAGGTTCGAATCCTGCCTCGGGCATGGATGTTTGTGATGTCCATAGGTTGGTTAGGTTTAACTAGTTCTAAGTTCCAGGGGACTAATGACCTCCGCAGTTGAGTCCCATAGTGCTCAGAGCCATTTGAACCATTAGCCAGTGGTCAGCCGCCAGCTTACCTGCGCGCCTCGCTCAGTCGGCCAGCCTCTGGAAGACGCCAACATACTCACCATTGTCTCTCGCTCCGCGAGTGCCCATCTCATTCTGTCACAACTACTAGCCATGCAAATTGACTCTTATTCTCCACTACAAGATTTTTGGTTTCTGGACAGTGGGCCGACGCAATGGCCTGTGGGTGACTTCTCCAATCCACAATACACTTTGTAGCCCCTGACGAAGACTAGTGCAAACGCATTGTACAGTAGTTTCCCAGTACTGCTCCAACACTGTGGACGAAGCTGTATGGTCCGTCAGGGATTTCCGGTGGTATAGTCACACCGTACCGTCGGGTGCCTGCTAGGCGCTGCATACAACTGTAATTGATTCACAGTTTTTACACACGCATCACTATTAGAGCAGGAAGACGTGTACAGTTAAATTAATAGTGTGGAAAACACATTTCCATGAGAGAAATTGTACTTCTCAGTCTGAAAGCATTCTTATAGCGACGTTGCGTCCTTTGATTTCACATGCACTTCATTCTCTATGCCTAAGGGACACCACCTCTGCGAATGCTTAAAAACTTATTATAACTTCTTTCTTGTGCACTGTTCTACAAGTCCTCCAAGTCTGAAAGTATTTTGACTATTTTCACCATGTTGGAGTATCAGAGGAAAATTTTCACAGCTCTTATGAACTGCTGATGTTCAGTGGCGCTCTTTGCGTCATGTCTGTGCTGTGTGTGTATTTCTGTGCTTGCGTGTGTGCGCCCGTAGTGTAGTGTGGTGTGTGTGTGTGTGTGTGTGTGTGTGTGTGTGTGTGTGTGTGAGAGAGAGAGAGAGAGAGAGAGAGAGAGAGAGAGAGAGAGAGAGAGAGCGTGTGTGTGTGTCACGAAATGAGTTCCATTACATCATCTGAGCGAAGATGACAACAAATGAGTAATTTTTCTACAGTTTATCGGCGTCATATAAATAACAATGCTGTAAGGTTTGACGTTAATATTCCAAGAGTGAATTTACATCAGGAGCCAAGAAGCGCAATTTCTTCCATATGCAAGTCGGCTAATGACTACAGCAACAAAATTTAAATTATCTACCCTTAAATGGACGCGTCCTTACATACTCTTAGAATGGGAAGGGCGAGGGATTTGGAATGAAACCGATAAAGTCCCTGACTGCCAAATGCTTGCGGAAAATAAATTACATGAAATGCTACTTACCTTGAGTTTAGCCCGTGGGGAAAATACAACCAGAAACATACAAACTGTTCACAATGAATCTAAAGGAAGATTTCTTACTATCTAGAGGAACTACTCATTTTCGGTTGTGCAAAACGACACGCGAACCGGGTCTTAAATGAGCAAAGTGAACTGAAACATTTATTTATTTGGTTACAGGCCGAATAAGAACCATTGCAAGGTGACTATTACTTTCTCTTTTCCTTCATATTACTCATTTCTAGAATGAACTGTTTTCCTCTTATCTGACCATTCGAGACCTGTTAGTTTTCTCTTTGTTTTAGAGCCCTGAAAATCTTTGACTTTTTTGACGCCTAGTTGAAATTCGTCTCTGTTGAGTATGGTCACTTGTTAAGTTAGTATTTCTTCTAAGTCATTTCTTGTCTTGCCTTTCCCACTATTGCTTTGTCTGTTTTTCCCTAGATGTCCATAGAGCCTTTTCCCGAACTCATCTGTTACTTTGTGACAGAATGAGTATGTTTCCTTATATGATCTTGAAACATAATTGACAGCTCTGTTGGCCGACCGCTGTGACCGAGCGGTTCGAGGTGCTTCAATCCTGCACCGCGCTGCTGCTACGGTTGCAGGTTCGAATCCTGCCTCGGGCATGGATGTATGTGATGTCCTTAGGTTGGTTAGGTTTAAGTAGTTCTAAGTTCTAGGGGACTGATGACCACAGATGTTAAGTCCCATAGTGCTCAGAGCCATTTGAACCATTAGACAGCTCTATTCTTAATTAGACCTATTATTTTTCGTATGATTCTTGTTTCTACCTTCACGGGGATCACTTCACCACTCCTAAATGGATTGCAACAAAGTTTTATGATTCTTGAGAGTTTGTCCTATCACGGAAGAAGAAGTTTGGAGTATTGTAATCTGGAATAGAAATTTAAGGGGAAGTATAAAATTGCTACATTTTACTTACATTTTATATACATTTCTTCAAGAAATGGTTTCCTGATGATATGTTGCGCCCAGTGTATTCGCTGAATAAACTGTTGCAGCTCCTCGTAAGAAGTTGGTTGTTGTTGTTACGTAGTTTCCGCGCCGCTGAAGACCTGACGGCGCATTTCCCGCTCGCCCGCACGTTCCGCGCCATGTACCGGTATGTCGTTTCTCTTATGACTCCACGTTATAATCATATAATACTCGAAAATGGCCTAAGGCCGAAATTGTACAATCGTATATGAAATAAAAAGAATGGCAGCTGAAGGCGTCATGAAATCGTCCAAGAAATTATATTTTAATTGATGCATGATTCCTTTCTCTGTTACCACTTTAAATTTTAATTTTATGAGTTCACTGATTACTGTAATGAAATAATATATCCGTTTTGTTTTCTTAGCCGACTGTTCCGGAACTCGGGACCTTTCTCTTTCGCACGCAGTTTTCACCTGCCAGTAAGTTTCATATCAGCGTACTCTCTACTGCAGACTGCCGGCCGGGGTGGCCGAGCGGTTCTAGGCGCTACAGTCTGAAACCGCGCGATGACAACGGTCACAAGTTCGAATCCTGCCTCGGGTACTAGGGGACTGATGACCTCAGAAGTTACGTCCCATAGTGCTCAGAGCCATTGGAACCATCTATTGCAGGCTGAAAATTTCATTCTGAAAACATCCTCCATGCTGTTACTAAGCCATGTTTTCGCAGTATCCTTTCTTACAGTAGTCCTAGACCCGCCATTTCGTAGCAGAACTTCTGTGAAATTTGAAAGGTCGGGGCGAGGTACTAGCTGAAGTAAAGCTGTGACAAGGGGCCATCAGTCGTGCTAGGGTAACTTCGTTGGCAGAGCACTTGCCTGTGAAAGGCGAAGGTCCCGAGTTCGAATTTCAGCCGCCCACAAAGTGTCAATTTGACACACTCTCCGCACAGCGGAAATTTCATTCTGGCTCGTAATCGTAATTGACCATATCTTGCCGCGCTGGGTACCCGCGCGGCATGAGGCGTATTTTCACGGTCCGCGCGGCTCACCCCGTCGGAGGTTCGAGTCCTCCCTCGGGCAAGGTTGTGTGTGTTGTCTATAGCGTAAGTTAGTTTAAGTTACATTAAGTAGTGTGCAAGCTGAGCGACCGATGACCTAAGCAGTTTGGTTCCATAAGATCTTACCACAAATTTACAAAATGGCTCTGAACACTATGGGACTTAACATCTGAGGTCATCAGTCCCCTAGAACTTAGAACTACTTAAACCTAACTAACCTAAGGACATCACACACATCCATGCCCGAGGCAGCATTCGAAACTGCGACCGTAGCAGTCGCGCGGTTCCAGACTGTAGCGCCTAGAACCGCTCGGCCACTCCGGCCGGCACAAATTTACAATTTTACAATTGATCATATCTTACAAACATGAAAAATAACACAGCTGCTACACGAAGTCTGCTTATGATCTTTACTATTACAGCAAGTACCCTTTGTATCTGTGTAAAACATCATGTTCCAAGATATCTGATGATGGCAATGTTTGAAACGCGTAATTTTATAATACTAAACTGAGTTTGCATCTAGTCAATTACTTTTTCCTCAGCGAGCTAGTCAGCATTTTGCAGACTGCAAATATCAAAAATAATGACTGTTACAGTTCTCGCGACGTGAGCATCTCTTTTACATTATATGTCTCACATGTAACCCGTCAAGGTACATATCTGTTCCATTTTTAAGGTACGACCTGTAACTAGGAGTGATTGGCGATTTTAAGTGGCCGGCTGGGGTGGCCAAGCGGTGTTAGGCGCTACAGTCTGGAAGATTCGAATTCTGCCTCGGGCATGGGTGTGTGTGATGTCCTTAGGTTAGTTAGGTTTAAGTAGTTCTAAGTTCTACGGGACTGAAGTCCTCAGAAGTTACGTCCCATAGTGCTCAGAGCCATTTGAGCCACTTTTATTTTTATTTTAAATGACCGCAATGTCTATGTGATCACGCCTTGGATTGTTACTTCCGTAACGAGACAACTGTTTTATTTTTATTTTTCTTAGACTTGTAATTTTTTATATTTGTATAACTATGTATTTAGCAGTAACAGTGCATCTTTGTCTTTTCTAGATTTTCAGGTTTTAATACGTCTGCGAAATGCGCCAAAGATGTCTAAATAAAAGACAGCTTGAAGAAGTCAGTTTGAGCGAGCAAACTAATAATTTTAAAAAGGAAAATACAAGATAATGAATGAAGCAATCAGGACAATCAGACATTGGAAAGCGACTAACGATATGTAGCGTAAGTGACTTTTAACTGAAATAATAATAGGACAATCTGTGCTTCCATTTAAATAAACATCATTTGTAATGTGAGAAGTAAACTTCGATCTAAATGGTCCATTGATCTCTAACGTGAGTGTATGAGTCTAGCTGTAGTAACACAGAAGGCAGGGCCGATGTCGATGTTCTCTCTTCAGCTGAACATTCACCTGAGGTGACCGACCGTCGTTTCTTTTGTATCTTATTGTTAACAGAAATCAATTATTCTTGCACAATATGAAGTTCTCAGACTTTATAGGAATTTTGGCTAGAAATGTTATCAACGCTAAGGTAGTGTGAACTATGTAGCAGTTATTATAGAGGTGGTACCCTTGCCTTTCTGCTTCTTGAGAAGGGGCTCGTCCAGCTAGTTATGAGTGCCATGGGCATGCTCACATTGAAGCCCATTAAATGATGAACTCTGATTAGACATTGGTCACGATTGCTTAGTTTACCTGTTGGTGAGTTTTCCCGCATTGAGAATGGGGATGCATTATTTTTACTTATACAAGTGATTATAGTACAGATTTACAAGTGACATTCATCACTATTCTATACTTGCCGAAAGTTTGCTCCAAGAACTGCGAAGTCTCTAGCTCATTCATGCTACTTCAGACACACGTCCGTGGACGAGTTTAAATATTCCAAGAGTTCCTTGTGCCGCAGTAGCTCAAACTTGCTGCAGGCGCCGACCGTATTTTAGACTATTTGCGATAGCTGCTGGCCCGTCTTGCTGCGGAGATCCTGACTTCGTGACGCCGGGCACGTCCGGCTTGTGACCAGTAAACCCACAGACTTGCTGCCTTTTGTTTCCCCTTCAGGGACGTGACGGACAAACGCGCTGTTGCCGAACACAGCTCGCGTCAGTCGTGGCGGAATCTCGAGTAGGGGACCTACACTTCCACCGCAACTCTTCCTGACCGCAGGCGGTGGCCCCATTTATCTCTATGAGGAAGGTCTGCGATAAAAGCAATCTGGGCCCTCCGTAATTCGCAGGAGTCGGTTTTTGGCCTGTGAATAAAATACTTGTGCGCAAAAGTTACACTGACTTGAAATCGTTCCATCTGAAAAATGAACAACTTTCGGTACGTAGCTCGGAGGGAAAGTTTCGCGCTACTGTTAGCAATTACTTTTCTCTCTTAGCTCTGCTGGGTGATCTGTTACATGGAACATTCTAGGGTCAAGACATTATCTATGAGTGACAAATTCACAAAAGAAATTTCTGATTCTTTTTTGATTAATGTAAATAATACGGAAGTTAGAAGTTTTCGCGACTGCCAATTTAGCAAGGCCAAAAATCGTGTCCAACAATTTAAAAGTTTTCTCTAAAATCTAAGGTTTCACAATCGATGATGAATATAAACCCTTACGTTAATTTCTGATTAAATAGTAACGAAACACGGAAGTGCTTCAGTAGGTAGAGGCTAAGCATAAATATGTTTTGTACCCATAATTTGCTAGAAGCAAATGTGAGTAGCGTAATTTAAAAAAAGCGTAGTTTCGCTGTATAATACTTGAGGTAATGACAAGGTATTCTTTGGAAGTATTTCTCGCCTGAATCAGTAACTGCACAATACTCATGAAAGTTTTCTTAACATTTTAATGTTTTCTGAAAGCGCTTCTAAATTGTAACTGTTCCCCACCTACGATAACGCCCGACATTTTCCCAGTCATACATAGGACATTTACTTTCTATCTTCATGTTTTTATAATTCTGGTACGATATATACACTCCTGGAAATGGAAAAAACAACACATTGACACCGGTGTGTCAGACCCACCATACTTGCTCCGGACACTGCGAGAGGGCTGTACAAGCAATGATCACACGCACGGCACAGCGGACACACCAGGAACCGCGGTGTTGGCCGTCGAATGGCGCTAGCTGCGCAGCATTTGTGCACCGCCGCCGTCAGTGTCAGCCAGTTTGCCGTGGCATACGGAGCTCCATCGCAGTCTTTAACACTGGTAGCATGCCGCGACAGCGTGGACGTGAACCGTATGTGCAGTTGACGGACTTTGAGCGAGGGCGTATAGTGGGCATGCGGGAGGCCGGGTGGACGTACCGCCGAATTGCTCAACACGTGGGGCGTGAGGTCTCCACAGTACATCGATGTTGTCACCAGTGGTCGGCGGAAGGTGCACGTGCCCGTCGACCTGGGACCGGACCGCAGCGACGCACGGATGCACGCCAAGACCGTAGGATCCTACGCAGTGCCGTAGGGGACCGCACCACCACTTCCCAGCAAATTAGGGACACTGTTGCTCCTGGGGTATCGGCGAGGACCATTCGCAACCGTCTCCATGAAGCTGGGCTACGGTCCCGCACACCGTTAGGGCGTCTTCCGCTCACGCCCCAACATCGTGCAGCCCGCCTCCAGTGGTGTCGCGACAGGCGTGAATGGAGGGACGAATGGAGACGTGTCGTCTTCAGCGATGAGAGTCGCTTCTGCCTTGGTGTCAATGGTGGTCGTATGCGTGTTTGGCGCCGTGCAGGTGAGCGCCACAATCAGGACTGCATACGACCGAGGCACACAGGGCCAACACCCGGCATCATGGTGTGGGGAGCGATCTCCTACACTGGCCGTACACCACTGGTGATCGTCGAGGGGACACTGAATAGTGCACAGTACATCCAAACCGTCATCGAACCCATCGTTCTGCCATTCCTAGACCGGCAAGGGAACTTGCTGTTCCAACAGGACAATGCACGTCCGCATGTATCCCGTGCTACCCAACGTGCTCTAGAAGGTGTAAGTCAACTACCCTGGCCAGCAAGATCTCCGGATCTGTCCCCCATTGAGCAAGTTTGGGACTGGATGAAGCGTCGTCTCACGCGGTCTGCACGTCCAGCACGAACGCTGGTCCAACTGAGGCGCCAGGTGGAAATGGCATGGCAAGCCGTTCCACAGGACTACATCCAGCATCTCTACGATCGTCTGCATGGGAGAATAGCAGCCTGCATTGCTGCGAAAGGTGGATATACACTGTACTAGTGCCGACATTGTGCATGCTCTGTTGCCTGTGTCTATGTGCCTGTGGTTCTGTCAGTGTGATCATGTGATGTATCTGACCCCAGGAATGTGTCAATAAAGTTTCCCCTTCCTGGGACAATGAATTCACGGTGTTCTTATTTCAATTTCCAGGAGTGTATGACACAAGTATAAAAAAGTGGACTGTGACTGTAGATGGAACTGATTCTCTTTACTCAGATACGGGCGGTAATTATTAAATCACACTTTAGACTGCGACTTGGTTCGTCCTGTAATAGCAAAATATGCTAACGATAAGCAATTATTTATCCGAATTTTTATAATTGTTTCGAGTTCAACTGACTGTCACTGCAGTCACAAATTATCCTCATGGAAGATAGGTCTGCAATTCATTTGCCTGTCAACACTTTACATAATTTTTCTTTGTGTGTTAGTGTTTTAATTGTTTGTGTATCATGTTTCTGAGGTAGAGGTGGTTGTGAGGTAACGGGAGAGTTGTGGCGCCCGGGAAATATTATATGTTCGGAGTTGGGGTGGGCCTGGCTGCTGTGGCCGAGTGGTTATACGGGCTTCAGTCCGGAACCGCGCGACTGCTACGGTCGCAGGTTCGAATCCTGCCTCGGGCATGGATGTGTGTGATGTCCTTAGGTTAGTTAGGTTTAAGTAGTTCTAAGTTCTAGGGGACCGATGACCACAGATGTTGAGTCCCATAGTGCTCAGAACCATTTGAACCACTTGAGTTGGGGCGGGAGCACAGGACGCTCGTCAAATCCGCGGCCCGGCACCGATCACGTGGTCTCGAACGTTAGCTTAGCAACCGCGTGGTCCTGCAGAACGGCTGGTCCAGTCGCGTGGCTGAGAATTCCATATTGATGCTGTGTTGATGGACACACGCCGGGAGTGCCAAAGATGGCGGACTTTGTGAAACCTTAATGGCAGACATATCACAGTTCGTATAGAAGTTAATAGTAGCCAGATGAATCATGGTACCTCAAAAAGAAACATGTACATTTCTATTATTTGCACGACGATTCTGATGATGTAATCAGATTTTCAATATATTTATTAGTTTAAAGTTTATTAGTTTATATTAGTAACTAATATATTTATTAGTTTATACAAGTAACACCCAGCAACGAATTTCCAAACTCTAAAGGTTCATCCGATTTCGTTGATCTGCATGTCTTTAGAAAGCTGTTAGTATAAACTTAAATTGGTATGAATTACAGGCATGTAACTTGAATAGTACATGAGTTATTGGAGGTCAAAATGGCCGGTTACTATCGATCGCGTCAGGCCATAAGTACTCTACAGCTACACGAAAAAAAGGCAACAGCATGCTTATAAATATATTTATTCATCTGTGTCTTTGTTTACATCCGATATATACTATTCATGAAGAAAATGTTCAAATATTTACTGTGTTTTAGAAAGCACAGAGACATTAGGCTACTGGCCTACTTTTGCTGGCTGTTCCTTTGATATACGTTTATTTAATTTGTTTATGTATTTAGTAAAGTATGTTAGAGCGCGTTTATGGTCCAGTCATAGGAATCTTTATTTAATTTCAAGTTATTTAGATGTAAATCCAGTATTTAGAATATGTTTCATTATGTTTTTGAGTGTGCATTGGCTAGGAGTGCTCTAGTCAATCACAGCGCTCGTGAATGGGGAGACTGGATTGAAGCGAGTTCAAGAGTTTGGGAGAGTGCGTCGCAGAGGAGTTCTAGACAGCACGGGACAGAACACACGGGAGTGAGTGCTGGACGTGGATAAACGGCGCGACGGACATACAGGCGGCGGAAAGACTTGGACAGTGGAGCAGTTTGCGAGTGGTCGCGGAGGGTAGAAATATTTCGGAGTGCCGACCTGTGCTCATGCGTGATTTCCGTGGCTTCTACAGTGGCGACGTAGTGTGCGTTTAGAAGTGAATGTCTCGCGAGCTATGTCGTGGTTCATAACTAATTACGTGCAGTAGGAATCTATTGTTTCCCTGTTATTCAACTTATATATTATTTAATTGCTGGACCATCGACACCAATAAGTGTTTTGCAGAATACCGCAAAGTACTTCTACTATCGTACTCATCGTTTAAAGTCGAAGATAATACCAACAGATTTTATTTAATTGCAATTTTTCATTTATAAATTTATGTGTTACATTCATAATTCGCAACTGCCGAGAGATAGAAACCTTCGACCATTCAATTCATGTGTGTATTCTGATCGTATACTGTAGACTCAACAGTATTTGGCCTATAATGCAGCAACTACGTATCCCAGCCCCTAGACAACGAAACCATACAAAACTTTTAATATTTCAACGTTGAGTCGGAGAGTACGTAGTTGAGGTCCACCAACATCATTTCATTTCATTTATATGTTTTGAAAGCCCGCATGGTGCAGCAGCTCGAAATTCGTCTAGACAAGTATGAAAAACCATATTAATACCAATGACACAGCGGACGAGTATTCACTTGAGCATATTCGATCCGGCTTTAACGTACCTCCCTGCCTAGCAAGTTCGTGCTCTGCGCGTTATTTCATACGAGGAGATCTTATACCGTGCAATGAATATGACTGTATAATGAGACTTCTTCAAAAATAAATATATGTGCACTGATAGTTTCACGTTTTGTTAGCAGAAAACCCGTCATTCTATCACGCATGAATCCTTTCTTAAAAGTAAAGTCCGTCTGTTTAGCAACGTTTTTCGATTGGCTCCGTTCCTCTCGCACAGTCGGTATACATACGGGACTATCTGCACACGAAGGTCACAAACATAAACCTTAAAATCGTGTAATTTGCACTTAAGTTTGCCAACATCTTATTCTTTAGTTGGAAAATCGCACTGATTATAATTATATATATATATATATATATATATATATATATATATATATATATATATATATTGCTTACATGAATCTATAAACAGCTAAATACACAGTCCAAGACATGTTTACCAACCATTTATCTATTTAGTTCTTTCACAGCCGCTAACGAAAATTTTGGTTATCTGGAGAGAGCAGTGTGAAAATCTCTCGGCTTAAAAAAGACATTATGTGCTGGACGTCAAAATCCGCTGGTTATCCGACGTATTCCTCTTTCAGTAGAGTGCGCTTCGCCCACAGCCTTTTCAGAGGAAGCAGTCTGTCTGTGAAGTGCAGCTCTGTAAGAAGTAAAATACACACATGGGACTCGAATCACTTTCTGTCGACGGATTTCTTATTTGTGGAAGTTATAAGATACAGTATTGGGGCGATTACGTTCTGCATTCCTAAAAATTATATTTAAGATTATTGTTTTTTCTCGTTGGAAAATCACTTTTCATTCTCCTATTTTAAGAAAAATTTTTCTTTTGCCGGTTCTGTCTCCGCTAACATTTTCTGAGCTAGTTTTTCCAGAAAATTTTTCGAGATTTCGCTGTTATTGTTTAACTTTCGCAAGGTAATCGATAAGAATAATGCGTTGTATATTCCAGGAAACATTGTGAAAACCCTTTGGTCACAGTACACCGACTTTTTCTTTCGTGGTGAAGGCCCTGATTTTACCTGTTCCGGCGGCCGGGGAGGCCGTGCGGTTCTAGGCGCTACAGTCTGGAACCGAGCGACTGCTACGGTCGTAGGTTCGAATCCTGCGTCGGGCATAGATGTGTGTGATGTCCTTAGGTTAGTTAGGTTTAAGTAGTTCTAAGTTCTAGGGGACTGATGACATCAGAAGTTAAGTCCCATAGAGCTCAGAGCCATTTTTCCCTGTTCCATCCTGCTGTGGTGTCAGAACCACGTCTTATCCAGGGCGACGAATAAATCTAACAGATCAATGAAAACAGTCACGTAATTTCCTGACAATCGTAGTTTGGAAGTTTATTTTGATCTGCATTCAACAAACTTAGCATCCATGTGATACAAGATTTCCTCACATTTTATTTCTCATCAAGATGAATCACATGTTTTCTTTTGACATGCTTGTGGAAACGGCTATTTCATCTGTGGTAGCATATCAGCGACGTCTTCCTCGTGGACAGCCTTCTACTAGAGATAGGAGTAAAGTACTATATGTAAAATTTTACTAACTCGCAATTAATTCCGCTTAGTGACAAAGAGTTCAAACGTCAAATTTAATTGGTGGATCTATTTTGAGTATGTTCATTTTAACAAATTACTCGGAATGCTATTTACGAATACGTAGAAACGAAACTGTATCTCAGACGGAGCTGCCACTTTGCTTACGTTGCTGAGCAATCTTCTTTTGAGTCATCAGACTGGCTTGGCGCGGACCGCCACAAATTTCTCTCCCGTATCAGCCTTTCCACCTCAGAGTTGCATTTGCAGCCCACGTCCTCAAATATTTGCTGGATGTATTCCAGTCTCTGTCGTCCTCTACAGCTTTTATTGTCTACAACTCCCTCTACTATCATGAAACTTATTCCTGATGTCTTAATAGATATTCTGTCATACTATCTTCTTCTCAGTGTTTTGCATTTATTCTTTTCCTCGCCGATTCTGTGAAGAACCTCCTCATTCCTTATTTTGTCAGTCTTTGACATTCTTCTGTAGCATCAACTCTGAAATGCTTTCAATTTTCTTCTTTTCCGGTTTTCCCACGGTCTGTTTCACTTCCACACAATGCGACTCCAAATGTATATTCCCAGAAATTTCATTCTCAAATGAAGACTTATATTTGTTTCTAGCAATCTTGGCCAAGAATACCATTTTTGCCGGAGCTAGTCGGTTTTTTACGGTTTCCTTTCCAAGTCCATCAAGGGTTATTTTGCCACCTAGGTAAGGGAATTCCTTAAATTCGTGTAGTTCGTGATCCCCTATTCTGATGTTAAGTTCCTCGCTGTTCACATTATTGCTATTTCTCATTACTTCCGTCTTTCTTCGATTTACTCTCAATCGATGTCTTGTACTCATTAGAGTGTCGATTACAGTCAATACATTCTGTAATTCTTCATTTTCCATGAGGTTAGCAATATCATTAGCGAATCCTATTATTGACGTCCTTTCACATTGAATTTTAATCCCACTTTTGAATCTTCCTTTCATTTCAGTCATCGCATCTTCGATATATAGAACAGTAGGGGCGAAAGACTACATCCCTGTCTCGAGCAGTATAAACCAACAAAAAATGTTAAAGTTTGGGCTATCTCACTGGCAATACGTTAAATTCTTTAATTCCTTTATAACCGGTTTGTTTCTGTAGAGCAATTGGAATGTTTTAAGATTTATACAGCATTATGTGTTCTTACTAATGTTATTAAATTTTGTGTTAATTTATGATAAAACAATGTTTTCAATATTATTCTCGCTTTTCAGAGAGCATCGTTTTCATGACAAATGGAACAATTTTCTCGAAACAACGTTGTGCTTCATTATCTGTTGACAAATTGAATCTCAATTTTTTTCAAAAGTAAAATATTTTATTGGAAACGTAACTACTGTGTGATGTAGGTGACAAGTTTTCACGATTTCGCTAGCTGTTATAGCGTTTCATGACGAAACAGCTACCCCTTGTAAGGGACAGATGGATCAGCATTATCTTAGGAAGCAAAATGTAACAAACGTTATTCCATTCCCGTACGTAATCAACATCTTCAGTTATGAAATATCATTCCATTGTGGTCAGTGCTTTAGGAACTGAAATTAAATGGGTAATGTGAAAAGGTGAACTGTCAGCTTTCTGATACCCACTCAAATGACATTTTTTTGTGGAGTTTTATAATTCACAGAAGTTATTTTGCCTAATCGTGGCACTTGCCCCGAAAATAAGCTGAATTAGCACACACATGAATCACAAGTTCGACATGTGTGTCACCAATTTGTCATCTTTGGTTTACTTTCTTTAAGCAAGCGTTGTGTACTGCACGAATAAACTGAACTACACCAACGTTCATCATCACCTACAAACACTGTTTAGTTTTACAACTGATTTATTTAGCTTTTCATTCGCTTTCAGTTTACTCCGCTTAGAACGTTCCTTACGTTTCTCAAGACCTCGGTGCTATTAATCTGCATATTTATTTTTATAACTTATTATTTCATTAGCTTTCAGCGTTTGCAATGTTACGTAGCGACTCTACTTCAATGAACTGATCAGAATTCATAAACAATATTATTGTAAATAGATTGTGTTTTCAGTTTTATTTAGTGTCACAGAATTCAGTGAAAAAAAATCAGCCGCAGTTCTAATCAATAGCGATTCTATTTATAGAAAATGATAACTGTACAGTTATTACCTTAAGAGTTGAAGTATTATCACAGTTCTGATTCTGTCCATCTTGAAGAAATAAGCAACGTTCAACTGTACCCCGTAGAACCCTAAAATCTCATCAATTGCTTTTATAGCAAAATTATAATACTATGTTAATCATAAATCTTAACGTTAGTCAGAGATCCATTGATGGTGGAATATTAGTGATAACTCACTTAGGCGAACACATGATCCCTGCTAAATTCATTGACTCCTATGAAACTGTGCTTATACCCTGCATTAACGGCTCTGAGCACTATGGGACTTAACATCTATGGTCATCAGTCCCCTAGAACTTAGAACTACCTAAACCTAACTAACCTAAGGACAGCACACAACACCCAGCCATCACGAGGCAGAGAAAATCTCTGACCCCGCCGGGAATCGAACCCGGGAACCCGGGCGTGGGAAGCGAGAACGCTACCGCACGACCACGAAATGCGGGCCCCGCATTAACGCCACACTTTCTGACCCTACAATAACTTGACAAATGATAACTAACCAGTTGCCTGTAAAAGTAGCCTTCACTGTAAGTATTACCTAATCACAAAGTCAGACGCTTCACAGGGCAGGATTGTATCTACCAGAAGCTGTTCTTTCACGTGGACAGTTACACATGGCTTTTTCTCGAGTTTACACATTCATTGATTTGTTTCTACTAAAGACAAAAAAAATGGTTCAAATGGCTCTGAGCACTATGGGACTTAACATCTATGGTCATCAGTCCCCTAGAACTTAGAACTACTTAAACCTAACTAACCTAAGGACATCACACAACACCCAGCCATCACGAGGCAGAGAAAATCCCTGACCCCGCCGGGAATCGAACCCGGGAACCCGGGCGTGGGAAGCGAGAACGCTACCGCACGACCACGAGATGCGGGCTACTAGACAAACATAACCAAAAAGTAAACGCTCAACACATTAAAACTGCTAAGATTGTTTTCAAAGAAATTTTGTAAAACAAAGAAGGTTTAAATTTTTTGATATATTTTATAGTGAACGATGTTGTATATAATGATACTGACCTTTACAGTGACACTAATACTTCTTACTAATATTCAAAGTATAATATACTTATTTCTCAATTAGTATTTCACCTGTCGGTGAATGATCAGGAGAGACTGCGAATTAGTCTCACTGGTTAACAAGTCCAAGGTATATTAGTTAGTACTACGCTAAGTATAATATTTAGTAGTATGCCATGTAGCTGGTTACGAGTGTACGAAGAATGAAAAAGTACTTCCGTTCACGTAGCACACATGGGATAACGAAATTCGGTATTTTGTATCTCTATTCCTGTATTAACGAAACAGTACTTTTCCGGATGTGAGTTCCTATTCATTGTGATATTTAGCCCTCAGTACAAACGCTCAAACTGAGTGGCGGGAATTTAAAAATACCGTGTATTCACGTCATTGTAATATCCCACTTTCTTAGATACACCTGCTTGTAACTGACTGAAATATCTTTTTCATTCATTTTAGTACCATTGATCTCTTACGATCTAGACCGCAGACGTATTTATTTCTGTCCAGATGTTACGGGGATATGGTAGCTGTCGTACAGTCGGATTCGTTTCGGATACTAACCTTCATATTATTCAAAACTTTTGCATCGTGTTTGATGTAGCTTCACACTTTCCAATATTCCAGTGTCCAGCGTTCAGCTTCCTTTCTGCCTGTTCTGACACGCTCCATCACTTTTCAGCGTGCAGTTTTCCTGTCGGTGTAACGTTGTGTGTCGTCTCAGAGACTTCCAAAGACAACAATATGCCTGTGCCGACCGTCTGGTGCATCTCTGAGAAGCGTCGTAGGCCTATTTTGGTAGGATATTTTCAGCTGCCGTATCTAGAGTCGTGACAGCCGGTAACGTTCTTTGGAATATATCATCTGATAAACAACACAGCGCTATAAAAAGAATAATCACTGATAGCAGGCTACAACAGATTGTTCATACCTGTAATAGGACGTGATGAATATGACTGTTGAGAAAAGAAGTGAAACCTCGTGGGAAGTTTGCAGTTGCCAAACCTCTCGTACATTACGCGAACGTACACAAGAGGAAACGAGACGTTCAAAAGACCTAAGACTCAACCATAATCGATTTCTTTGTTAAGTCTTTGAATGCTGCTGTTTTAATCGAACTGTTCTGCTTAATTTGGTAACACATAGCTGAAATTTGCTTATTTGTAGGCTGCGTAACTGAATGCATTTCTGAGAAGTGTGGGCAACTTTTAGCATGCATTAATGTTCGGTCTACATCTACATCTGCATGGCTACCCTGCAGATCACAGTTAACTGACTGGCAGGGTCCATCGAACTACATTCACAGCAATTTTCTATTATTCCACTATCTAACAGCACATGAAAGGAACGAACAGAGTATCATTTCGTGCGAGCTTTAGTTTTCCTTATTTTTCTTTGATCAACGTTTCCCTGTATGCACAGTCTTAGACAATAAAACTGACCGCCAGCCGGCCGCCACAGAGACTAAGTCCGAGTCATTCACTTAAGGCGGCCAATAAAACTGACCGCCCCTGACAAGTCCGGCCATATGCACAATCTGGCAACACTGTAAGATGCGGAAGTGTTAGGAGGAAGTGTTGTCTACTTCCGAGACGTTGTCGGACTATGTGAGCGCGTGGTCTAGATGCTAGCCGGCACGGTAACTCAGCGTGTTCGGTCAGAGGGTTAGCTGCCCTCTGTAATAAAAAAACTGAGTTAATGGATTAACGACGAACAGAAACGGGTGTCTTGCGACGTCCGCCCCGTGCACATACAACGAACGAAAACGAACAAAAAACGCCGGCACGGTAGCTCAGCGTGTTCGGTCAGAGGGTAATGCGCCCTTTGTAATAAAAAAACTGAGTTAACAGATCAACAACGAACGTAAATGGATGTCTTACGACGTCCGCCCCGAGCAGATGCAACGAACTACAGCGAACAAAATGAAAATTAAAAAAAAAAAAAAAGTGGCAAGCGTCGTGCGTTCTAAACTTATAGTCGCCTGTTCGAGTCCAAATGTACTTTTTTTTTCTTACCACAGTCGGTCTAAAGTTATGAGTCTGACTGAATATCGAAGATAATTCGCTTAACATTCTACCCACCAGCAATAACATGTATTCCAGAAACAATTCCGCAGGACAGCTCGTGGCTGCGCCGCGATCATAACAGCTTACGCTCGAGCGTTTCCTCGCGCTGCAGCGGCTACCGGCCACCGGCCAGACGCCACCCGCCGCCTGAAATCCGGCGCCGCCCATGTGAACGCCGCGCCACGCTGTCAGTGTATGTGTCAATTGTCATTTTCAAATTTGAAGTTCTAGTTATCATCTTGCAGTTAAGCATTCGGTTTTGCATACTTGAAAATCATGAACTACAGTTAAGCATTGTAAAATTGAGTCGCAAGTGGAAATAGGTGTAACATCTGCAACACAACGTACACTTTTGGTATAACAGAGGGGTGAATGCAGAGGAGGCAGCTAGAAAGATTTGAAATGTGTGTGGAGCGAGTGCTTTTGGGAAAAATACGCCAGAAAAAGATATTCTTGTTTCAACAAAGATCGTTCTGGCATGAATGATTTTCCACATTAAGGGAGTCTCGACTACTGATATATGTGATAGATTACCATTTTACCGTCATGCGACATTTGCATTCAACAGGCAAAGTTCAGAAGTCTGGTGTAGAAGTACTGCATGCTCTAATTCGAAGCAACAAAAATCAACGGAGTGACTATTATTGAACGTCATCAGGTCGCTCATTGAGCATTCGTATGCAGTACTGTTACTGGTGACATGTTATGATGCCTTTATCGTTATCTTCCTAAGAAGAAATGAAAGGCTGAGCCCCTCCAAAAGACATAAACTCGAACAAAGAGTAGTGTGAACATAATATTTTACATCTGATAGCTCCAAAAGTGTGTTCTGGGCTACGAATTCTGCCCCAAGGGCTGTGTGCAACACAGCTGGAATTGGTTGCCAACAACTGAGACACCTTTCGGTCTCAGCGTAAGAAAATCGAGCAACACAACTACAACACATGTGCTACTGCATGATAACGCACTTCTTGATTTGAGAAACAAAACTATCCAGCAGTTTGAAATTAAAGTCGTCTCCCAGGCACTTGTATTGATAGAGAAGTCCTCTCTCAAGCACTTGTCCCTCTCGTCATATATTCGTAAAGCTTTACCTTTCCCGCTCTTGATCGATCAACCGTCAACGCAATTCATTTCTAGACGAAAATACTGTTAAAACTACTCTGGTATAATGATATCGTTGGAACCAGTAGGTTTCTACTGGTGTAGAATTTGTAAACAACTTTAGCATTGTCAGATCGTTTTAGATATGGTGGAAGGAAATGCTTTTGCTGATTAATTTCTCTTTGATGATTACTGTTGCGTTTAGTAAACTAATCGAAAATCCAATTAAAATATTCACTGTACTAATACAAATAAATTTCAAATGTTTGTCAACTCTGTGACCAACGAGTTACTTCTTTGATGGCACAGATCTATCCTGCTAAATTTACTTGATATTATCGTGTCATTTCAATTGAATACTGTAAGTGATTTTCTCCTGAGACGTGACATAAGGATATCAGTTAATGCTTTTGAGTCAACGAAAGTGGTTCCACACGGGAAATACAACTACTCTCGTCTCTTGTTTTGCGATTTATTTGCCATATCGGCTACTGAGCCAGTTAGTACGTCAAAGACCGACACCTGTTCGCTAGCTCCTAGGTAACGTGCTTGACTTTCAGGTGCACGCTGCCTTTGTTCGCCTTTCGAGACTCGCTTAATGCAAGATTTTTAATTCTTTTGTAGCAGAACTACAAGCAGGCAGATACAAATTCAATGAGGGAATGGGAAGACAAAGCTCTAGCAAAATTCGTCTTGCTACTTTTAGTAACCCTTATGTCAAAGCGAAAAACCTTACGGTACTGCCAAATTAATAATGCCACTTTTATTTTCTGGCGACATACTTTTTTGTTGTTGTGAATACGTAATTTTATCTATGAACTGCCACATTTTCATAATACTTACGAAGCAAATCAAGTCAGGTAACACTTCACCAACTTGTCGGGAAGGTGGAAAAAGCACTACCCTTTCTGGATGCTCTCTATATCTTCCTGGATGTCGAGGGGGTTCTAGTAAGCGACGTTAATTTGACGTTTTCATCCATCTCCTGACGTCTCACTGAATGATGTCTGAAGTGCACGCACAGTTGTGTTGCCTCCGCAAGGATTCTGTGAACTGTTGTGGCAGCTGGCAGTCATTGCTGAATACACACATGTGCAAATATCCTCACTGCTCTAGCGGAACTCGTCTTTGTTGCATTTTTTCCATGCCGTAATTGGCACAATAACATAAGGCTTGTTCTGCTGAAGAACTTGATGCCCACAAGTCCTTAAATAAGAATCTCCTAGCGGGGGTAATACATGAAAGGAAACAGACTGTTGGACAAAAGAATGGACAGCTCCCTGCTTTTGGCGTTTCCGATAGCGCCTACGATAAGAATCTGGCGTCATATTATGCTTCAGAACTCTAAACTGTTTATTTTTTTACTTCATACCAAAACAAAATTTGTGATATGAGAAGAGCAAATGATTTATATGCTTCTCAGGAACTTTGGTTTTTCGTGTTTATTTTCTCACTTCATATTAAAACAAGGGCGTTAATATGAGAAGAGGAAATGAAAGATACGCTTCCAAAACATAATATTTCCTTGTGTGCTATTACTGCATACATGAAAGCCCTGCAATTAATTTTTGTATGTTGGATTAATTTTGATATCACCTCACATTCATTTGTGAGAAGGTCCTATTTTCTTGGGATTCAAATAGAGTGGACATTTCATCACTGGTTAATATTCTGGTGACTAATGAAATGATACCCGTTGAAATAGCTCCATGGCAACTGTGAGTAGAGTCTCACGTTGGCTACTATAAGAGCACGCAGGCAGTGATATCCGCTTACTGCAGTCAGAGCCAAGCTGATTTCTTTCTGTTTAGGGCGAAGCGTGTGCTGCAGTGTCCACGCTCAGCCAACATAAACAAATCGCGGTGGTATTGGGCACTGCTAATCGCTGCACTTGTCGCGAGCCACGACAACAAGAGCGCACTGTCTCTACTAACGATACTATGGAGTTAATACATCTTACTTAACGTAATACGCAGGACGTGGGATGGGTAAAAATTCAGTTTGTAACTTCCCATCGCATTAAAATACTTTACAGTCATATTTGATGCAATATTTATTGTTGGTTGTCTCTCTAATGTTAATAGTATTGATTCAGATTGTGCGTTAACACGAAAACACACACACACACACACACACACACACACACACACACAAACAGTCATTGATTCCAGTGAGGGTGACAACTACTGTGTGTTGAACAACACATGCACCAGTCAGTTCCTCAGTTGGCGTCGAGTGGATGAGATTTTTCAATTACCTTGCATTGCAAGAATTGTAAGGAAGGGACTGAAAGTAAATGGACTTGTTGTATGCTAAAGAGCTGCGACAAAGCAAAGCTTGACCGATTATCAGATAATTGTCCACATGGGCTTTGTGGACGAGTATACTTTTAGTAACCAACCCACCCACGATCATTACGTAAGATTTCTCGAGGGCGTAGGGGAATTGATTTCATTAAGTCGTCGACAGTGTAGCGTGATTGTTTACTTCCCACCATACGTTTTCTATATTCGTCCAAAGGTCGCTTGCATTTGTAGGGACACATGGCAATGACCTTGTTACCTCTGCCCCCATATTCTCTATCTGGTTGATGTTCGGTGATCGTGGAACAAACGGCAACAGCTTTATCCTCTCTTGGCCCTGAAACCAATCTCGCACTGCTCTACTATGATGGATGGTTCTCTGCTCCTGTAAATACATTGTTATCTCGTTAGTTCATATATTTATATTTAAATAACGTATTCGTAATAAGCATATTGGATTATTATTTTTCACAGTGTTTAAGAATTCATCCCCTGTCATAGATAAGTGATCTGGATTCAACATTGCGATTAAGAATGTGGTTCACCCAGTCTATCATATGAAGAGAGTCGTAGTCGGATATCCACATTAAGACTGACTGGCTGAATCCGATTACAGAAATCGGATAACTTGAACGTCTGTATTGCAACAATGCTGCGCACATAAATTCCTATGATGGAGTAACAGCTAGCTACTGTCTAAGAAAAAGTGAGAAATATGTCTACTAGCAGCGATATAACGTAATTATAACTCATATTTATGTGATGGAAATACTGAATCGAACAATACACATCTATTTCAGTGGAGGGAAGATACACCATATCGGATTTGCTGATGACATAATGACAATAATAATAATAATAAAAATCCCGTGTGGCCGATAGAGAAAACCCTCCCCCATATGGGTGGTACCGCGGAAATCAAATACTTGGGATGAACCAAATACTAACACAATCCTGGACGGCTACTCAATCCGTTGAACCCAAAATCCAGACACATCTGAGTGAAAATCACCGCTACTCTGGTCACCGTCTGTTAGCTCAATGAGCTGGGCTGAAAATATTTGCTTCCAAAGGCTTCAACACCCTCTGGTCCCGTCTGGTCCCGGTATCACCCAGGCCAAACCAATGAAACACAAGAAAACATGAACTATGCAAGAAAAGGTAACTTTACCCCAGGTGGTACACAACCTGGCCACCAATAGCCGGCGGTTGGATTTTCGCACTCTGGGGAGTCCAGGTTAGCACGGCAGAGAAAATCGAAGATCTCTGTTAAATTTGCCTACAAGCAGAAAACATTCATTTAAAAACTAAACATCGATACATTGGTCCAAACAAGAAACTTCAATAGTCTCACAAAAGAAAACGACCACCAAAAAAATTCTCATTCTTGCTCTTCAAGAACCACGATTAATTGACAATTAAAACTTGCATTACGGAAACCATGGCATCTTCAAGAGTAAAATACAACAAAAGGTAGCGAAAGGCGTACCAATCTTCGGCACTGCATTTCTCGAACACAGATCTATCATCAAATCTGTCAAAGAAATAGCATCCATCAACAATCGACTTATGACTATGCTCATTCGGAGCCCCTATAAAAGATATACACTGGAAAATACTATGAGCAAAATTCACCAAGATGACGTGAAAATACTAATGGGAGACTTCAACTCTCTATTTGGGACAGAAAAAACCTGTAGAAAAATATTTGGTACAAATTCAACACACCGAAACGCTTAGACCAACGGCCCGCGTCTGACTGACATTTGCCAACAATTCAACCACAAAAGAATGTCTTCCCACTTTAGGAAGTAGCCTGTTCCCAAGAAACATGTTTGGCTACCAGGTGTAAGCTGCTTTCGTTCGCCTTTCGAGACTCGCTGAAAGCCAGATTTTTTATTCTTTTGTAGCAGAGCTACAAGCAGGCAGATACAAACGCAATAAAGGAATCGTAAGACAACGCTCGAGCAAAATGCGCCTTGCTACTTTCAGTAACCCTTAGTGTCAGAGCGAAAACCTTACGGTACTGCCAAATTCATAATGACGAGATATTTTTGTTGTTGTGAATACGTAATTATATCTATGAAATGCCACATTTTCATAATAATTGCGAATGATACAGGAAATGAAGTAAATACAGATCTTCTCGAAGTCAAAGTCGGTACTTTCCTACTAATTCGTGTTAAAATAGGCTCAATCGTCTTACAGATACTTAATGCTTTATTAAGATAGTCTGCTGTCGTGATGTTTCTGTAGTAAGCCGAATTTAATTTGTATTAGTACAGTGAATATTTTAATAGGATTTTCCATTAGTTTACTAAACGCAACAGTAATCATCAAATAGAAATTAATCAGCAAAAGCGTTTTCTTTCACCATATCTAAAACGATCTGACAATGCTAAAGTTGTTTAAAAAATTCTACGCCAGTAGAAACTTACTGGTTCCAACGATATCATTATACCAGAGTAGTTTTAAGAGTATTTTCGTCTAGAAATGAATTGCGTTGACGGTTGATCGATCAAGAGCGGGAAAGGTAAAGCTTTACGAATATATGACGAGAGGGACAAGTGCTTGAGAGAGAACTTCTCTATCAATACAAGTGCCTGGGAGACGACTTTAATTTCAAACTGCTGGATAGTTTTGTTTCTCAAATCAAGAAGTGCGTTATCATGCAGTAGCACATGTGTTGTAGTTGTGTTGCTCGATTTTCTTACGCTGAGACCGAAAGGTGTCTCAGTTGTTGGCAACCAATTCCAGCTGTGTTGCACACAGCCCTTGGGGCAGAATTCCTAGCCCAAAACACACTTTTGGAGCTATCAGATGTAAAATATTATGTTCACACTACTCTTTGCTCGAGTTTATGTCTTTTGGAGGGGCTCAGCCTTTCATTTCTTCTTAGGAAGTTAACGATAAAGGCATCATAACACGTCACCAGTAACAGTACTGCATACGAATGCTCAATGAGCGACCTGATGACGTTCAATAATAGTCACTCCGTTGATTTTTGTTGCTTCGAATTAGAGCATGCAGTACTCCTACACCAGACTTTTGAACTTTGCCTGTTGAATGCAAATGTCGCATGACGGTAAAATGGTAATCTATCACATATATCAGTAGTCGAACCTTCCTTAATGTGGAAAATCATTCATGCCAGAACGATCTTTGTTGAAACAAGAATATCTTTTTCTGGCATATTTTTCCCAAAAGCACTCACTCCACACACAATTCAAATCTTTCTAGCTGCCTCCTCTGCATTCACCCCTCTGTTATACGAAAAGTATACGTTGTGTTGCAGATGTTACACCTATTTCCACTTGCGACTCAATTTTACAATGCTTAACTGTAGTTCATCATTTTCAAGTATGCAAAACCGAATGCTTAACTGCAAGATGATAACTAGAACTTGAAATTCGAAAATGACAATTGACACATACACTGACAGCGTGGCGCCGCGTTCACATGGGCGGCGTCGGATTTCAGGCAGCGGGTGGCGTCTGGCCGGTGGCCGGTAGCCGCTGCAGCGCGAGAAAACGCTCGAGCGTAAGCTGTTATGATCGCGGCGCAGCCACGAGCTGTCCTGCGGAATTGTTTCTGGAATACATGTTATTGCTGGAGGGTAGAATGTTAAGCGAATTTTCTTCGATGTTCAGTAAGACTCATAACTTTATACCGACTGTGGTAAGAAAAAAAAAGTACAGTTGGACTCGAAGAGGCGACTATAAATTTAGAACGCATGACGGTTGCCACTAGATCGCGGGCTCACATAATCCGACAACGTTTCGGAAGTAGACAACACTTCCTCCTAACACTACCGCATCTTACAGTGTTGCCAGATTGTGCATATGGCCGGACTTGTCAGGGGCGGTCAGTTTTATTGGCCACCTTAAGTGAATGACTCGGACGTAGTCTCTGTGGCGGCCGGCCGGCGGTCAGTTTTACTGTCTAAGACGACTTCACGTAGGCATCAACAACATATTTTCGCATTCGGAGGAGAAAGTTTGAGATTGAAATTTCGTGAGAAGATCCCGCCGCAATGTAAAACGCCTTGGTTTTAATGATTTCCACCATAAATCCTGTATCATTTCCGTGAAACTTTGTCTCCTACTTATCGATAATACAAAACGTGCTGCTCTTCTCTGAACCTTCTGGATGTACTCCGTTAATCCTATCTGGTAAGGTTCCTACACCCCGCAACAGCAGTCCAGAAGAGGACGGACAAACGTAGTGTAGGCAGTCTCTTTAGAAGATCTGTTGCATCTTGTAAGTGTTCTGCAAAGAAAACATAGTCTTTGGTTCGTCTTTCCCACAACATTTTCTGTGTCTTCTTTCCTATTCAAGTTGTTTGGAATTGTGATTCCTAAGTATTTAGTTGAATTTACGGTCATTAGATTTTAATGGTTTATTATGGAACCGAAGGTTAAAGGGTTCCTTTTACCAATCATGTGGATGATCTCACGCTTTCCTTTATTTAAGAATTTGGAGTCAATTGCCAATTTTTGCACCGTAGATACATTGTATCTAAATTGATCTGCAATTGGTTTTGATTTTCTAATGATTTTATTAGACGATAAATGGCAGCATCATCTGATGACAGCTGCTCAGATTATCTTCTAAATCACTTATATAGATAAGGAACAGGTGAGGCCCTATAAGATTATTTTGGGGAACGACAGAATTCGCTGCTGTTTAGCTCGATGACTTTCCATCAATTACTACAAACTGTGACCTCTGTGACAGGAAGCCACGAATCTAGTCGCAGAACTTAAACGATATTTCATAACCACACAAACTGATTACAAGCCACTTGTGATGTTCGTTGTCAAAAGCCGTCTGGATTCTAGAAATACGGAATCGATTTGGAATCTCTTGTCGATAGCACTCTACAAACGTACACCTGAATGTCGTGAACTTTAAACCCAGATTTTCAAAGACCCCAGCTAAAGGCACTGACTGCCTATCTCAGAACTTATTTATTCATTCTCTTTAAATGATTTTTCAAATACATTTTGGATATAGAAAATAGAATTCAAGTGATGTAAGTAATGATACTAGATCGTCACTGTTATCACCCCAGTGCTCTAAGAACTGCGTACCTGAAAAGACACAGGAAATGATTCGACGTGCATTGTGTCACTCATCTGATAACTAATAGGGTATTCGAGTAGTCCTTTGTTACGCACAGATCGAAATAGGATCACTAAAACTTAAGAACGGATTCTTCCGAAGGTTAGAACCTGCTGCTTAAGCAGTCTGACAGGCTCTAGCATAAACTGTGATTTGATGCTGATTGTGCCGTTTTATAGGGGCAAAGCATGCGTTACCCAGTTAAAAACATTATTTTATGCTTCCAGCTTTCAATTAAAGAACTGCTTTTACGTCATTAATAGTTGAGTGATACATTGAATGAGAATGCTGGAGAAAGCGTTATTGGTGGCCTTTTGTAAGATGCAGTTAGTTTAGGACAAAATAACTGATCTAAGCCTACACAAGCTCCCTTACGTCGTCTAGGTGAAAATTCAGATGCTTACACGTCCAAATTAAGACACCATCTCTGAAGATTTTGTTACTTAACAATTTTTTAGTGTGTTAACATGTTGTAATACGGGCGATTGTATTTTAGGGAGTCTGTGAAATTCTTTGAGGTATATGATTTTCCATAAATACGTACCAGGGACTCTGCGACGAAAAACAATTTCACTGGGTGTGTGATAATGGCATCCCAAGAAAGACAGTGCAGCGGGAGAGAATTGAATTTTGTTTTCACACAGAGCTATTACTATAGCAGTTATTATGACATCACATATGTGAATGTTAATGCTGACCGTACAATAGCACAAAATAAGCCGTTTCTCACCAGAAAGCTAGTTTCACTACCAAATGAGTAGTTGAAATCAGTTGTAGATGTTATTAAGAATTAGTGTTCTAGTAATTTTTCTCAAAAGTATTGTTATCCCTACACAAAGCTAATAGAGAGGTCTGCTTTTTGCACCACAATTTAAAGAAATTTTCTTTTACCATTTAATTTTTAAGTATTTATTTACATATGGCACCAGAGACGTCTGCTGCCCCAAGCTCTATAATGAATTAAGAATCTGTTTACTCTTTAGTATTGTAATATTGTATCGTCATAGATATTAATGTATTTATACTGGTAGATTAGTTGGTTGTTAGTTTTCCCACATAAATTTTTGGGGTTTGCTCCTCGTTCTGCTCTAGGGATTCTTCTGGTACAAAATTCCCTGTTAGTAGTTAACAAATAAAACTCTACGAAACACATCCTGAGCCTCCCAACGCGATGTAACTGACTGCAGAATCAAGTTTGTTTGTAAGGAGGAGGCGAAACTATTTTATGACTTAATGAAACGTGCTTATAGAACCTACATCTTAGGTAACATTTTTTGTGACTAAAACAAAGGAAGTAACAGAAAACTTTCTATGCGTTCATTCGCTTTGCATAACCGATATCTCGACCGTTGAACTAAGAAACTGCATTAATTCCATCTAATAAGGTACCCCCTTTTCTCGGAATGTTAGTCAGTGGCAAGTCTGTGATTTTTCGCAGAATTGGGCGTCCTATGATACGAAATTCTTCTTACTGCAGAAAAAAGTTTGTGGTTGGAAAGAATAAAACATAGGTTGTGAATGAGGAAAAAATAATTAGTTCAAAAGACTCTTATGTTCTATCTGTAGTTCTGTTTAGCTACTGAATTTAGCGTGTTGTAATGAGATAATTGCTGTAGCCGTCCACGTTGGACATCGTAGCGCCTACTGCGTCGGCATCCCACTTTACATTCAACCATCACGGGATGGCTGCAAGACAGGGTGTATATTCACCAGGAAAACCTACGTCGTCTGTGATGTCAAAACAAATACATACCGGCGGCCACAACACAACACTAGGTCTCGACAAACGGCCGCCAGGAACCGATACCCGTTAGTGGAGCCCGCAGAACAGCTTCACCAGAGGTCGCAGCTAGCCTAGGAAATACTTTGCTACGCCAGGCACGTGATCGCAAATAGTTCCGGCAGATACATCCGCTTTATAAGGAGGCGCACTGCCGACAAAAGGTAGTTTGACGCATCTTCCCGGCAGCCACTGTCAGATGCTTCTTCTAGCTGGCCGATATCGTGGTATAGTCCACAAACCTCTTTTCGTTGTAGAATTGTGTTTACTCCCCATGAAGAGTCGGGTCTTTACTATTTTATTATTATTATTATTATTGTTATTATTTGTTACTTTGTATTTGTGTCGATCCGCAGTTGGGATCGAGTCGATTGTTCTTTTGGAGATTTTATTATTGTTTCGTTTTGCTGAATTCAATAAATAGCTTTCGGGCTTGTGTTGTCCGCTTTTCTATTCTGCTGGCGCAGATACTTCAGTAATAACTTCCGTTTTGGAGGTGTAGGGAAAACAAGGTGATGATAAAATTTGACACCTTAGTATGGGCATGGTTAAATAACGTAAAACAATGGAAGCTAGCTTTTCTTTCTTACACTCTGTCTGAGAAGTTGTATTCAGTGGATGCGTATAAGCAGCTTAGACCTTAAGCAGATATCTAAGAGTTTCCACGTCCTTCTGGACATCATACGGAGAATTTCAGGATTTACACTTCGAAATGCGTCATTAGCACTTACGTATAATTCTTAATTAGCCGTGTACCGAGTTTGATCGACATTGAACTTTATTATTCTTCTAATTTATCTGTTACGGTAATGGCCGAACTTCGTAGTTGTCATTTCAATGGAGCTGAAGGCGTTGCCGGATGACGCCCAATCCAGCTCCCTCAAAACTTGCTCGTCTAAGAACTCGCGCACTAGAATATCATAGTGTGCTGGAGCTCTGTTACGCTGTAACCACCCACGATACACGTTGCCTTTGCCTTCTGTCTGAGCTATTGGGATGACGCATGAATTCTTAGCATTTTCCGAAATTTCATAAACACAGCAGTTACACAAAACAGGCACCTTAGTCATCAATGGCATATTCTTCGTTACTATTTACAATAGTTTACCAACTCTGGGGTAACTTTTCAAATCTGCGGCTGTAGAAATCATGTGGGTTTTGAGGCGAAGAACTCGTCGAGCAATGTTCGGAGCCCATTTTCATCCGAAAATAAAGTTCCTTGAAGGTTGTTCCATAGAGAGCGGAAAAGGTAAAAATATAATGACGCAACAGCAGGTGAATATGTTGGATGTGGAATTACTTCCGAACCCAACTCCTGTATAGTATTTGTGAGTATAGCAGAGTGCAGGCGGGCGTTATGATGGAGAAGCATCACTTCACGTAGTCTTCCTGGTCGTTGTTCTTGGGCTGCATCTTGCGAGGAGCCTCAGTTGTCGAAAATAAATGTCAGCAGTGATGGTTTCCCCTCGGGGAAGCGATTCGTCGTACACCACTCCGTCGTTTTTCCACCAGAAGCTTAACATTGTCTTTTGTGGATGCGCAGCTCTCCGTGCGGGCAGTGCTGCTTTGTTTGCGCTCAGCCATTCCTTTCTTTTCCTTATGTTAACATAAATACGTCACTTTTTGCCACCAGTAGCGTTACAGAATTAGAATAGTGGGTGCTGTTCACGAACCAATTGGTGACGAGCAGGCGGAGATGCTCCTGCGAGTGGCTAGGAGGATACGGTTCCCATACAGTCGATTACCGAACCTTCCCCAGTACATTCAAAAGTCACATGATCGCACGTCATCTCATCTGCCAGTTGTCGAGTACACTGGCGTGGATCATTGCGGATTATCGCCTTTAGATGATCATCTAACCCCGGAGGTCTTCCTAGACATGGAGAGTCACTAACGGCAAAACGATCGTCCTTAAAACGTGAAAGCCATTTTATTTCTTTGCTCCGTCCATTTGCACTATCCCCATACACCGGCAGAAATTTTTGTGGCTGCCACCGCTGCTGTCACCCCGCTATTGAACTCAAGCAGAAGAATATGTAGGAAGTGTTCCAATTCCTCCTCTTGGTACTCCAGTCTCTAGCGCCCACAGCTGCACTCACTGTCTCGAAATGACAAAACGTAAACTCAAATAACAACAGTGAACTACAAACAAAAAATGACAATCGTTAAATAAGCCCCCAGCAGTTGGAATACCGACATGCAAAACAAAACTGCTACGAACCTACCTAATCTGAAACACGTTTCCAGTTTTGTCAGCTTACATTGACTTTCGCCTCAAAAGGATACGGTTCAATGAGGTATCGTGATAACGTCCACGTTCCTTGTCAGTTCTTACACTTAATGAGGATTTTCTTTAAACCAGAAAATGACATTACTCCTTTGTGATCTGCAGTCTGTCACAAATTCCCCAGAAAGTAACGTTTTTGATCGGCACAAAATGTGTCACTGAAGCACATGTTCCAACGAATTTCCCATATCGTGTCATATAATGACTCATAAATATCAATTTCAAGGTCTATTTTAGTGTGGTCAGGCACTTTCGACCGCGTTACTTGAAGTTCAAACGATCTTTTGCAACTGGATTCTGTAGCAGACTGCTCAGATGATCGAGAGGCGACGCTACACGTCTCCTTTCTAGTTTTCTTACGTCTGTTACATCGCCTGAAACAAAAGGACTTTTATTACAATCAGACAGGTTTGTTTTACAGGGTTTGGCATCGCCAAATCAAAGTGTGAAGGCACTTTGTGTTTGCTGTGTTTCTGGAGGTTCGTGGTACGCGCACGCATACACACACACACACACACACACATACACACACACATTGCATCGCAACGGCATAACAGTGCCCGTACATATTAACCTTTCACTCACAACTGAAAGGCTGGAATTGCAATCCTGAGACAAAACGATATAATACCAACAACAATGATCTTCGTCAACTTCAGAGCGAATAAATCTAAAAAGCAATATTTATTTCCTCAATTTTACAAAGGAAAGGTGGTGGTGGGGGGTTTGTATGGTGACTTATATGTTATCTCCTTTTGTCCCTGTAGACACATGTCTAAGTTTTCTCTAAATTATGTGTTTCTCTAACGATATATGACTGGAAGGGGTTAATTTCTGCGATGCTTCAAACGTTGTGAAGTGACATCAGTGTTACCTCTGGATTTACAAAGCAGAAGCATTAAATGTCGTTCGTACTACGTCAGACGCAACGACTACGACCTCCAGCAATAGCAGTTGTATGTTTAACTGTTTGGGAAGCTTAGCGTTATTTTTATGGCTCATGTTGATCATCTGGTCTTCCAATATTTTATTTTTCATTTTATGTGTTAGACATGGAGCACTGAGTTGTTTATCTCATGTCTTTCTTCAATTTTCCTTGAAAATTGAAATAGACTAGAGATATAGTCCGAAATCGTAGTAATACTACTACTACTACTAGTAGTAGTAATAGTAGTAGTAGTAGTTGCTGAAGATGATGTCACTTTGACGTTTGGAAGAGACTGATAGTCACAAACAGCTAACACGTCCACAGCGACGCTAAGTTTTTAGCAGCTGATGATTGCTGTCAGGTCAAAACTGGTTATCTGTTACAATAATTTAACATGTGACAAACCTCCAGACTCTACGCTTTAAGTAGTAATAGTAGTTTGAGCTAGGATTTATAACTGACAAATATGAAAATACTACTGAAAGTATATATCAGTGACTTACATCAACTTTAGTCGGCAGTGATTTTGAATGGTTTAAAATTGACCTAGCTATAATTTATGACATTGCCAGAGAGAGAAAAAAAAACCAGTAATAGCGAACAAGAGAGAAACCAAAAGAAGAGGAATAAGGGAGAATATACTTTTAAATGAAGCAAATAAAAATGATAGAAAAATAAGAGCAACATTGACAGTAGAACTGAGATAACGCTATTTAATGGGAAATACACTACTGGCCATTAAAATTGCTACACCACAAAGTTGACGTGCTACAGACGCGAAATTTAACCGACAAGAAGAAGATGCTATGATATGCAAATTATTAGCTTTTCAGAGCATTCAAACAAGATTGGCGCCGGTGGCGACACCTACAACGTGCTGACATGAGAAAAGATTCCAACCGATTTCTCATACACAAACAGCAGTTGACCGGCGTTGCCTGGTGACACGTTGTTGTGATGCCTCGTGTACGGAGGAGAAATGCGTACCATCACGTGTCCGACTTTGATAAAGGTCGGACTGTAGCCTATCGCGATTGCGGTTTATCGTATCGTGACTGCTGCTCGCGTTGGTCGAGATCCAATGACTGTTAGCAGAATATGAAATCGGTAGGTTCATGAGGGTAGTACGGACCGCCGTGCTGGATCCCAACGGCCTCGTATCACTAGCAGTCGAGATGACAGGCATCTAATCCGCATGGCTGTAACGGATCGTGCAGCCACGTCTCGATCCCTGAGTCATCAGATGGGGACGTTTGCAAGACAACAACCATCTGCACGTACAGTTCGACGACGTTTGCAGCAGCATGGACTATCAGCTCGGAGACCATGGCTGCGGTTACCCTTGACGCTGCATCACAGACAGGAGAGCCTGCGATGGTGTACTCAACGACGAACCTGGGTGCACGAATGGCTAAACGTCATTTTTTCGGATGAACCCAGGTTCTGTTTACAGCATCATGATGGTTTCAACCGTGTTTGGCGACATCGCTGTGAACGCACATTGGAAGCGTGTATTAGTCATCGCCAGACTGGCGTATTACACGGCGTGATGGTATGGGGTGCCATTGGTTACACGTCTCGGTCACCTCTTGTTCGCATTGCCGGTTCTTTGAACGGTGGACGTTACATTTCAGATGTGTTACGACCCGTGGCTCTACCCTTGATTCGATCCCTGCGAAACCGTACATTTCAGCAGGATAATTCACGACCGCATGTTGCAGGTCCTGTACGGGCCTTTCTGGATACAGAAAATGTTCGACTGCTTCCCTGGTCATCACATTTTCCAGATCGCTCACCAATTGGAAACGTCTGGTCAATGGTGGCCGAGGAACTGGCTCGTCACAATACGCCAGTACTACACTTGATGAACTTTGGTATCGTGTTGAAGCTGCATGGGCAGCTGTACCTGTACACGCCATCCTAGGTCTGTTTGACTCAATGCTGAGGCGTATCAAGGCCGTTATTACGGCCAGAGGTGGTTGTTCTGGGTACTGATTTCTCAGGATCTATGCACCCAAATTGCGTGAAAATGTAATCACAAGTCAGTTCTAGTATAATATATTTGTCCAATGAATACCCGTTTATCATCTGCATTTCTTCTTGGTGTAGCTATTTTAATGGCCAGTAGTGTATAATAGGGAAAATAGGCCCATGGTAACTCGAAATGTCTTATATGTCACTTGGAATCATTCTAACATAGCATAACACTAACATGTAAATTGTTATAAAGGTGTTCCACTGAACTGAAAAAATAACTGCATGTCCTGTCAGAGAGGTCTCAGTTTGTAGTAATTGACGGAAAGTCATCGAGTAAAACGGAAGTGATTTCTGACGTTCCCCAAGACAGTGCTGTAGGCCCTTTGCTGTTCCTTATCTATATAAACGATTTGAGAGACAATCTGAGCAACCATCGTAGGTTGTTTGCAGATGACGCTGTCGTTGATCGACTAATAAAGGCATCAGAAGATGAAATTTGCAAAACGATATAGAAAAGATATCTGAATGGTGTAAAAATTGGCAGTTGACCCTAAATAACGAAAAGTGTGAGGTCATCCCCATGAGTGGCACTAAGGTGCCCGTTTTGTGTATCTGCTGTGTTTATGAAATTTCGGAAAATGCTAAGAATTCATTAAACTTCGCTTGCACGATAGATCAGTCTAATCTAAAAGCCGTAAATTCAACTAAATACCTAGGTATTATGATTACGAACAAGTTAAATTGGAAGGAACACATAGAAATTGTTGTGGGGGAATGCTAACCAAAGACTCCGTTTTATTGGCATGACACCTGCAAAATGTAGCAGATCTACCAAGGACACTGCCTACAACACGCTTGTCCGTCCTCTTTTATAGTACTGCTGCACAGTGTGGGATACTTACCAGACAGGACTGACAGAGTACATCAAAAAATTTCAAAGAAGGGCAGCACGTTTTGTATCATCGCGAAATATGGGAGTGATACAGGATATGGGCTGGACATCATTAAAAGAAAGGCGTTTTTCGTTGTGACGGAATCTTCACACGAAATTCCAATCACCAGCTTTCTCCTTCGAATGCGAAAATATTTTTTTGACACCGACCTACATAGGGAGAAACGATCACCACGATAAAATAAGGGAAATCAGAGCTCGTACGGAGAGATATGGGTGTTCTTTCTTTCCGCGTGCTATGCGAGATTGGAATAATAGATAATTGTGAAGGTGGTGCGATGAACCCTGTGCCAGGCACTTAAATGTGATTTGCAGAGAATCCATGTAGATGCAGATGTGGATGTAGATCCGTAATATACCTCAGATATTCACAAAAAATACGTACTAGTCAAAATGCAGTGCTTCGTACTTCGTCTGCTGTGCACGTTGCATGAAATTAATAAAATGAAGAATAAAACACAAGGACGTGGCATTTCAGTGAATTTCTGGTGTTACGTAAGGCTCTACGCTGATGATCCGACAGCTTTCGTACTAGCAGTATCAGAGTCCTATTGGACGTTAACGTCTCTCCCGAGGCTTAGAAATTGTCTGCCGTTTCCGCTTGATGGAAGATCTTGTTCCACTCGCTAGATTCCGCACAGTCGTCTCCCTCGGCCCTAGATTGCTCGTGGCCCAGAAGTAACAAATCTGACGACGGTACTGTCTCCTTGCCGGCACCCGACGAGCTCCAGCACCGTGCGGAAATCTATTTCCCTTGGGTACCGACGAAAGAGAATTCCCGGTTTACAGTTCCAGTATCTCCTTTCCGTTCTCACTGAGGAATCGGAGGAAATGTTTGTAAAGGCATCTCTGTTATTCTCGGCGTCTGCCCTCGGCAGAGTGTGGAAAATCAGGTGCAAGTTAATGAGATGAGCAGTTCATTTTCGCTCCACTCTTGTTATTTAGTATCTGCAGAAGCGATGTGTACTTCACGGTCTCTGTTCCGGAACGAATTTTATTGTCTTAGAAAGGTACTAATTCTCTTCATAGTAGTCGTTCACTGTTTATCTATCCAATGACGAAATACAGTAATGGAATTTTGTGCGATTGTAAGTTCGTATTTTGCAAGGACTGGAATAAAACTGGCTGTGTACATTTCAAGGCAGTCATTTCGGAATTCATATAAAGCTTTTAAAAAAACCTAGAAAATCTAAATGTGTCGGAAAGGGGATTAATCGTTGTCTTCCCGAATTCGAATTCCGCGTCTCCGTGTCTCAACTGCTGCGTCAATCAGCTCAAGAACGGAGGTACAGTTCAACCACAATCCTTAAAATTGTGCGTCATTGTGTGCGTCACTATGCGACTTACTGATGAATTTAGGCCGAATGCACGTATACGACTGGGAGAGTTGAATCTCGACCCTGATAGCGATAATCTAACAATTTCATACTTTCAAACTCGCTTCACCACTCACCTGACAGTCCCAATGTGCCAATTTCTCCACAGAAACTTTGCTAGGAGGATCCAAAATAGCTTACTGCCCCCTCACCATCTTCCCCTCAGGGACGAGTGAACCATTCACCTGGAAAACACTCATATTCATTACGAAAATCAGTTTCCGCCATACTGTTTTTACCACATCAGTTGACTTATCAAGATATACAGGAGAACGTATGAAGAATCTGGAAAGTAGCAGAAAGGTACTCATAGTTCTCTGCTGAGGTATTGATTCATATCATTGCGCTCTGAGAAATAGAAATGATAGTTAACTCTATTGCTATCATTAAGATTATTCATGTTAATATAGCAAACGATCCTTGTCATAACTTACTTGAGATATCCGCAAATGCCATGCTGGTTTCAGGAAAGGAACGACGCACTATACTAGTCGATGTTCATAGATTGTCATAACAGAAAATAAAATAGGGAAATGGCTAACTAATTATCACACTTCTCGAAGCAAACCTATGACATTTCATTCACATAGTCTCGTACTGTTTTATAATCTGTATTGCATAGACTATTTACAGCACGCATGCGAAATGAAAATTAGCAAAAGGTGTTATCATAAAAAAAGTCGAGGATAAAGACCTGGTTAATCCTGAAAGCAAAAGTCACAGATAGCTCCTCTGCGACAGGCTACACTCACACACAGCGCTTCACTGTCTTAACGCCAGTTTGGTTTCAGAAAAGGGAAATGTTGTTGTTGTTGTTGTTGTGGTCATCAGTCCTGAGACTGGTTTGATGCAGCTCTCCATGCTACTCCATCCTGTGCAAGCTATCTCCCAGTACGTACTGCAGCCTCCATCCTTCTGAATCTGCTTAGTGTATTCATCTTTTGTCTCCCTTTACGATTTTTACCCTCAACGCCTGGCCTCCAATATTAAATTGGCGAACCCTTGATGCCTCAGAACATGTCCTACCAACCGATCCCTGCTTCTAGTCAAGTTGTGCCACAAACTCCTCTTCTCCGCAATTCTATTCAATACCTCCTCAGCAGTTATGTGATTTACAGCATTACGTGATCTTCAGTACTCTTCTGTAGCGCCACATTTCGAAAGCTTCTATTCTCTTGTTGTCCGAACTATTTATCGTCCATGTTTCACTTCCATACATGACTACACTCCATGCAAATACTTTCAGGAACGACATCCTGACACTTTAATCTACACTCGATGTTAACAAATTTCACTTCTTCAGAAACGCTATCCTTGCCATTGCCAGTCTACATTTTATATCCTCTCTACTTCGATCATCATCAGCTATTTTGCTCCCCAAATATCAAAACTCCTTTACTACTGTAAGTGTCCCATTCCCTAATTTAATTCCCTCTGCATTACCCTCGTTTTATTTATATCCTCCTTTCAAGACACTGTCCATTCCGTTCAACAGCTCTTCCAAGTCCTTTGTTATCTGACAGAGTTACAATGTCATCGGCGAACCTTAAAGTTTTTATTTCTTCTCCATGGATTTTAATACCTACTCCGAATTTTTCTTTTGTTTCCTTTATTGCTTGCTCAATATACAGATTGAATAACATCGGGGAGAGGCTACAACCCTGTCTCACTCCCTACACAACCACTGCTCCCCTTTATGTCCCTTGACTCTTATAACTGCCTATTGGTTTCTGTACAAATTGTAAATAGCATTTCGCTCCCTGTACTTTACCCCTGCCACCTTCAGAATTTGAAACAGATTATTCCAGTCAACATTGTCAAAAGCTTTCTCTAAGTCTACAAATGCTAGAAAAGTAGGTTTCCCTTTTCTTAATCTAGCTTCTAAGATAATTCGTAGGGTCGGAATCGCATCACGTGTTCCAATATTTCTACGTAATCCAAACTGATCTTCCCCGTGGTTGGCTTCTACCAGTTTTTCCATTCGTCAGTAATAAATTTGCGTTAGCATTTTGCAGCCGTGAGTTATTAAACTGATAGTTCCGTAATTTTAACATCTGTCAACACCTGCTTTCTTTGGGATTAGAATTATTATATTCTTCTTGAAGTCTGAGGGTATTTCGCCTGTCTCATACATTTTGCTCACGAGATGGTAGAGTTTCATCAGGAGTGGCTCTCCCAAGGCTTTCAGTATTTCTAATGGAATGTTGTCTACTCCCGGGCCTTGTTTCAACTTAGGTCTTTCAGTGCTCTGTCACACTCTTCACGCAGTATCATATCTCCCATTTCATCTTCATCCTCTATCATTTCCATAATATGGCCCCCAAGTACCTCACCCTTGTGTAGACCCTCTATATACTCCTTCCACCTTCCTGCTTTCTCTTCTTTGCTTAGAACTGGGTTTCAATCTGAGCTCTTGATATTCGTAAAAGTAGTCCTCCTTTCTCCAAAGGTCTCTTCAATTCCCCTGTAGGCAGTATCTACTTTACCTCTAGTGATATCTGCCTCTACATACTTAAATTTGTCCTGCTTAGCCATTTTGCACTTCTTGTCGATCTCATTTTTGAGAAGTTTGTATTCCTTTGTGCCTGCTTCATTTATTGCATTTTTATGTTTCCTCCTTTCATCAATTAAATTCAATATTTCTTCTGTCACCTAAGGATTTCAACTAGCCCTCCTCTCTTTACCTACTTGATCCTCTGCTGCCTTCACTACTTCATCCCTCAACCCATTCTTCTTCTACAGTATTTCTGTCCCCCATTCTTGTTCCCTTATGCTCTCCCTGAAACTCCAGGTCCCATCTCCTTAAATTACCACCTTTTTGCAGTTTCTTCAGTTTTAATCTACAGTTCATAACCAATGGATTGTGGTCAGAGTCCACATCTGCCCCTGGAAATGTCTTACAATTTAAAACCTGGTTCCTAAATCTCTGACTTACCACTATACAATCTGTCTGAAACCTGCCAGTATCTCCAGGCTTCTTCCATGTATACAACCTTCTTTTATGATTCTTCAACCAACGATTAAGTTGTGCTCTGTGCAAAATTCTATCAGGAGGCTTCCTCTTTCATTTCTTATCCGCAATCCATATTTATCTCTTACGTTTCCTTCTCTCCCTTTTCCTACTATCGAATTCCAGTCACCCATGACAATTAAATTTTCGTCTCCCTTCACTATCTGAATAATTTCTTTTATCTCTTCATACATTTCTTCAATTTCTTCGTCATCTGCAGAGCTAGTTGGCATATAAACTTGTACTACTGTAGTAGGCGTGGGCTTCGTGTGTAACGTGGCCACAATTATGCGATCACTATGCTGTTTGTAGTAGTTTACCCACACTCCAATTTTTTAATTCATTATTAAACCTATTCCTGCATTACCCCTATTTGATTTTGTATTTATAAACCTGTATTCACCTGACCAAAAGTCTTGTTCCTCCTGCCACCGAACTTCACTAATTCCCACTATATCTAACTTCAACCTATCAATTTCCCTTTTTTAATTTTCTAACCTACCTTCCCGATTAAGGGATCCGACATTCCACGCTCCGATCCGTTCTCTTTCTCCTGATAACGACGTCCTCTTGAGTAGTCCCCGCCCGGAGATCCGAATGGGGGACTGTTTTACATCCGAAATATTTTACCCAAGAGGACGCCATCATCATTTAACCATACAGTAAAGCTGGATGCCCTTGGGAAAAATTACGGCTGTAGTGTTACAAGGCCAGGTCAGTCAATCATCCAGACTGTTGCCCCTGCAACTACTGAAAAGTCTGCTGCCCCTCCTCAGGAGCTACACGTTTGTCGGCTTCTCAACCGATACCCCTCCGTTGTGGTTGCACCTACGGTACGGCTATCTGTATCGCTGAGGCTCGCAAGCATTCCCACCAACGGCAAGTTTCAAATGGCTCTGAGCACTAAGGGACTTAACATCTATGGTCATCTGTACCCTAGAACTTAGAACTACTTAAACCTAACTAACCTAAGGACATCACACAACACTGAGTCATCACGAGGCAGAGAAAATCCCTGACGCCAACGGCAAGGTCTATGGTTCATGAGGGGGAAGGGAAATGTATATAAGATAAATATAAGAATGTGATCAGAAGATTTGACATAAATAACTAAAGAATTAGGCATAAGCAATACTAACTGGCATCAAGGGGACATCTGATAATTTATGGCGGCTAGCTTTGTTTGCCCGTATTCGTGACCCACAGGCTCCCCAGTGTCTCTATTACAGTTTCATAGATTACTGTAAGGGGTAGAATTGCGGATTGGTCAGCCAATATACTAAAAAGTTCTACCAAAGGGTGCCCATAGGGGTAGATTTGTGGGCCAGTATTGTGATACTTGTCAGCTGAATCACTCTACAACCAATTGGAAGAAGATGACCAAGACGATGGGGCGGTGGTGTCTGCGGATGGCGTATTCGCTGCAGTGTCGGCAAACTCAACAGTTGAGGACATTGTGACGGTACGTCACATAAATATTGTAAACCGTAGTTAAAGTATTTAATGAATATAACTACTGTAGAAGATATAGTTAATGGTCTTGAAACAACTGATATGCAGAGATAATTTAAGAGTAGCATCTTTATTTAATGTGTATGAAAATAAAAAAAGGATCGAATGAGACGCGAGTGTACAGCCGAGGAGGAAGGACGTGTTTTATGGAAGACTCACTGTTTCGTTTCGCTATACGGAAAACCGCCATTGAGCGGCTACACATATTTTATGTAAGTTATTCTGTATTATTCTATAATAAACTTATTATTGTTATCAAAAAATGAATTTCCTTGTAATGATTGTCACCTCTAATGCTCGCAGTGGCTAATTATTTTTAATATGCATTTTTTCAGTAATTTGCGCTGCGAGAAACTCATCTTCTGATGCAGCTTCTGGTCGGCCATTACGCGCCGAAGTATTAATTTATTTTTCACCGTTAACAGTAACTCTAAATACGAGAGATTTCGCTGTAAGAACATTTTTAAATTGCAACAGATAATTAATTTACGTTAGTGTTCATTTTTTTTAAATTATTCAGATTTCATCAGTAAGTTTTATCTTGGCCGCTCCACTGCAACAATCGAAATTCTCTGGAGCCTTGCTTTGCAATCAATAAATAGAAATAAACAATATTACATTCAATTCAGTTAACGGCAGCTATATTCTAGTCATCACGTTCAAAATCTAAAGTTGGTACATGAATAACAGCGGCCCTTCAAGAACCCGTTTCGTATTTACTTGTGCACTTAAGTAACAGTGATAAGAAAAGACAATATCCCTGAGAGAAAGAACCATGCAATACCAAAAGAAAAATTGATGCTGATAGACTAAAAACAAAAACATGTAAAATATATATGTAATTTTTTTTGTATATAACGTAACAATTGGCACCGACGTCACAACATGACGAAAGGGGTCCTCTTCTGCATGCAGCAATGGTGTGTAAACAACAATCTTACATCAGACCCACAGGGAACCACACACATACTCCTTAAGGTTAACTTACATTACGTAGAAATCGTAGGCCCTTTGCTGTTCCTTATCTATATAAACGATTTAGGAGACAATCTGAGCAGCCCTCTTAGGTTGTTTGCATATGGCGCTGTCGTTTGTCGACTAGTAAAGTTATCGCAAGATAAAGAAATTGCAAAACCATTTAGAAAAATATCTGTATAGTGCGGAAATTGGCAATTGACCCTAAATAACGAAAAGTGTGAGGTCATTCACATGACTACTGAAAGTAATCCGTTAAACTTCCGTTACACGATAAATCAGTAAATCTAAAGACCATAAATTCAACTAAATGTCTAGGCATTACAATCACGAATAACTTTAATTGAAGGGAACACTCAGAAAATGTTGTGGTGGAAGGCCAACCAAAGCCCGCGTTTTATTGGCAGCAGACTTAAGAAATGTAACAGATCTACTAAGGAGACCGCCTACACTACGCTTGTCCGTCCTCTTTTAGAATATTGCTGCGCGGTGTGGGATCCTTACCAGATAGGTTTGATGGAGTACACCGGAAAATATCAAATAAGAGGAGCACATTTTGCATTATCATGAAATAGCAGAAAGAGTGTAGCGGAAATGATAAAAGATTCGCGGTGGACATCATTAAAAGAAAGGCGTTTTTAGTTGCAGCTGAATCTTCACACGAAATTCCAATCACCAACTTTCTCCTTAAAATGTGAAAATATTTTGTTGACACTAACCTACATAGGGAGAAACGATCGCCACGATGAAATAAGGGAAATCAGAGCTGACACGGAAAGATATAGGTGTTCGTTCTTTCCGCGCGCTATACGAGATTGGAATAATACATAATTCTGAAGGTGGTTCTATGAATCCTATGCCAGGCACTTAAATGTGATTTGCAGAGTATCCATGTAGATGTAGAAAACACATCTGTCATCAGACAAACAGTCACACGATATCTTGAAGTCCAATCGGACGAAAGGCATAACTTCACCTTCAGACAAACGCAAATGCCCGCATCTCGTGGTCGTGCGGTAGCGTTCTCGCTTCCCACGCCCGGGTTCCCGGGTTCGATTCCCGGCGGGGTCAGGGATTTTCTCTGCCTCGTGATGGCTGGGTGTTGTGTGCTGTCCTTAGGTTAGTTAGGTTTAATTAGTTCTAAGTTCTAGGCGACTGCTGACCTCAGCAGTTGAGTCGCATAGTGCTCAGAGCCATTTGAACCATTTTGAACAAACGCAAACAAAGCAAACAAATGTATGCAGATAATTGCCTGTACCTCAACAGCAAACCACAAACTAATGCTACACACAATGAGAAAGTATCATGATGTCATTTTTAGATCTATCAAAGGCTACGCAGCAAGTGTTTGGAAGCACAAACTACAGAGCTCGTGGAACTGTCAAATCCTGCGACGTACACAGATGAGCGTGATCCTTTGATTCTCAGGGGCCTTTAAAATCATCCGAACTCATGCTTTACTGGTAATCGTTGGAATCTACGCAACAGACTAAGGTAAGATGTCGTGCAGCCTCCTACTGTTACAAAAAGGGAACTTGATGAAGGTCCAAGAAATCTTAGACTAAAGGGTAACGACAAAGACCCAGTTCCTGAACTTGAGAGAGGCCATATGGCAGAACGGCTGGGACAACAGTGAAGCACCTCGAAGAACCTACCAATTCCTGTGCATTCGAGTACTCCTAGCACTTGACCATGTAAACCCCCGTCAGGTTTATGGTACATTACCTAATGGGACACTGCCCTTATCCAGTTTACCTGTAGAGATTTAACAGACGTCGATCAGTGTGTTCATACTGGAACGCACGACTGCATTATCTTTAACTGTGACGCCTGTGATTGAATGAAGCCCTGTACTAACTTACAACGAATAGTGGACAATATTAGACAATACTGCATGCAGCATATCAAGGCATGAAAGACCTGAATGAGATTTTCACTCTGCAGCGGAGTGTGCGCTGATATGAAACTTCCTGACAGATTAAAACTGTGTGCCAGGCCGAGACTCGAACTCGAGACCCGGATCCCGAGTTCGAGTCTCGGCCCGGCACACAGTTTTAATCTGTCAGGAAGTTTCATGAAAGACCTATTTGCCAATGTATGGCAATTACAAAGTCCCTCCCAACCAGCAGAGTATCACCATAGGAGCGTCAGTGTGAATACCGAAGTGCTAATGAGTACATCTATGGTTATGGAAGACTTGACTGTGGGTGTCGCGACACAGAATGTGCGTGTGCAACTAAGATCACAGCGACGAATGAAGCAGAAGCTACAGCACCACATTATAACTCTACCGGTTAATAGTTAATTAGCAATACACTGATAATGATACACCTATAGACGATTTTTATTTTGTGACCGTGAACGTGACTGTGTGCAATGGAAAGGCATTGGATTGTTTTTCGTCTCTGCAAAGAATCCTTTTGAGAGGAAATGATAGTAAAAACAGACATGAATTGAACCAAGGTTATATCAATAACCAAGAAAACTGTAATTACGTAAAAGGGAGTGGTCGCCAGCCTAATTAGGCAAAGGTTGACTATTTACTTTATAGTGAAATTCTGGTATGCTGTTAAGACACAAGGTGCTAGCGGAATTTAGCAAATAATGAACCGCAGGTTTGATTGGAACTACACAGGAAGAGTATTAATATACTTAAGGAACAACCAGCTCTCAATAACACTTACTACCTGTACATTACGGTAAGATGATAATGAATGATCATTATGTCAATTACTAATGATGGAGCACTACTAACTTGGCCAAAGAGTTCTTTTGTAAGTTTAATTTTTGGAAATTACTACCACTTAAATAGTTTTCAAGAAATTATATCACTTGTACCAGTTATTACTTGTATTCTCAAGAAGCATTCGCTTCCATATACGATTTAGCCCAGATGATATATGTGATATCTGAATCTCGTACAGTTTGAATAATTGTGATTTGCTTATTATAGTAAAAACAAGTTATAAGAGTGAAAGTTATACTGGCTCTTACCACAAATGGAAACTGCCAGCTTGTCTATTACCGCCAAACTAGTTTCGATACAGGGGGGCTTTCCTTCATGTCTTAGATGATTACAAACCTACCTTACTTATTCATGAACTAGTATTACAAGTAAAGTCTTAACATTTTCGCACTTTTTCAGTTTATTGCTTTCGAAATAACATCCTTAGATAATTAAAAATGCATAAATTATCGTAAATAATGAATAAAACATTTACATAGGTGTTACAATTGAGAGTATAGTTATGCATTAGTCACATTAATTAAAAACAAAGAGGTTAGAGAAGACAATTATAGGTAATATTGATAACAGCATTACACATGCCCCTTATTTCAGTGATGTCTCTTGTAGGGATAAATCAATGAAACATCTGTAACATCTCAAAAAGTGGCCTTAACATCTGAGGTCATCAGTCCCCTAGGACTTAGAACTACTTAAACCTAACCAACCTAAGGACATCACACACATCCATGCCTGAGGCAGGATTTGAACCTGCGACCGTAGCAGTCGCTCGGTTCCAGACTGAAGCGCCTAGAACCGCTCGGCCACACCGGCCGGCATTTTACAATCCTGCTCTACCGTATCCTCATGCTTTGATCCTGCATCAAGTGATTATACTGGTTCTTTCTCTGTTTGCGAAGTACTGAACATATAAACCGATTCATTTACATAATCATTATTTTCCCTGTAAGCTTCCTCATTCACTCCGTCTTTGATTTCAGTTTTATTTGTGATGGCCTCATCATCTGATTTTGATCATTTAAGTACGTGTGGTATTTCATGTAAGCCATCTGCCGTTGTGTGGCCCCACCTGTGTATTCCTTTCGGTAACTGCCATTGGTCTCCATGACGTTTCTCGGTAGGCGCTGTACTGTCTCTTTCTGTTCGCTTTGAATATGAATTAGAGTTTACTTTCTAAAGTCTCTTATTATTTGCTATTATCTGTTTCATTAAATTTACAACAAGTCATAGAAGGCACATCAAGTATAAACAGGCAAAGAAGTTGGTTAAGACAGTTATAGGTAATGGTGTTACAACATCAACTCCACGTCGGCGCACTTCCAGTTCCACCTCGGTGACGGAGACGAGGGCAAGTGCAGCGGAAGACGTGCATAACAAATAAAGTGTGGCAGTCCCGAGATTCTTCTGAGTTTATTTTCAGACACACATGCAAAATAATAATATTACTATTACTACTAATAATAATAATGGAATTCAAAAGGAGTTCAGAAACTCAAACAGAAGCCCAACCGACATTTTAGAAAGAGACATCTTGAGACCCAAAGTAGACAAATGGCAAGTTACGTCAGAGCAACCGAAAAAAAAAGTGCAGAACAAGGCAGTCGGAAGAAAATAAACAAGCTATCTCAGAAATAATATGAGCCTATTGGAGTAACAATAAGAACTTTAACAAATGTTGATTGAGTTATTTTCTTATCGTCTTCGCTTTATACGGAGAATTTCCTATCGTTATTATTATTATTATTATTATTATTATTGTAAAAATTAAAACTTTATTACTACGACAAACGTGCAATGTTAACGTGCTCTGATGCTGGTCCCGTTGTACAGAATGGCAGCCATTCAAGGAATATTTTAGAGGAATTGATTAAAAAATTTATTTCAAAGGCTCAGCGAAATCTTTATAAGTTCTTTCCCAGAGTAGCTTACGCTGTGCCTACGTGACACAAGTTACCTGTCTTTAAAAAGCGAGGCAGTTATGTCCAGTTAAAGCTGCTGACAAGAGATGTCCTGAGTTCTCTGCTGAAACTGCTAGCGAATTAACGCTATTGGTTTTAGCCAATAGCATGACTGGGATACAGGCCACGTGTGTGAACGCTGGAGTGTTATGTGGTGCGGAACAATCTTGCCTCTCTCTCTTGTAATCCACACCTTGAGCAGAACAGACATCTTCTTGACAGGCGGAGCCTCTGGCTCTGCTTTTCACGACCGGCCACCAACGTAAGTTAACATGAACCACCTCCCCTTCCATTTCAATTAATTGTTCGACCATCTAGACGGGCCTAAACCTGGTAACTACCGACCCTAGGCGCTCCCCTTGTACACCGTACATTGAAATATATCCTTTTCATTATACCTAACTTCCTGACGGCAGCCCTGGATGCCCACTCTCAAATCCTGACTATTCGACCTCCTGCACACTGTTGTCAAGAATTATATGTAACAACCTTCTCCCCCCTTCCCTGCCCTTATACATTAACATCGGTGACCAGAAGTGGGATCATATACATTAACACAGTGCATATTTCCATTTATACATAAATGCAGCAATACTGATAACACATTCATGGATATGTTTTCTTTTTATCCATTAGATACTGATTACTATTGTCACTACTATCAATATTTTATTTTTTATTTTATTATTATTACTATTATTATAAATAAGATTATTATTACCATTATTATTCCCAATTTTAACCTGAGACATAACTGCGTAATCAATCAAAACATAATAACTTTATAAAAGTCAAAACGCGATCTATTATATGTATGTAGAGTGGCACAGCGAGAGAGAGAGAGATAGTAGGTCTGAAGGATGCTATAATTAAATAAATAAAGATAAATTATGTACAGCATATCCATTTGAATTTACTACAAAGGCTTGATAGGAGCCATTATGACGCTCCAAATAATGAAGCACGTAGTACTGCTAGGCCCTCGCCCCTGTCAGATAGGCAGCACATTCGACTGTAACGGTGAGCCCGGCGCGTCAAAGCAGGCGCCCCGCCTAGGTGCGATTCTGTTTACGCTTCTCTTGCGTTCCAAGACGTGTGTCGCCAAGCGTACAATGCACATGTGCCTCCGCAAAGGGACCGCCACACAAAGGGCAACTCGCTAGTGCCGATTCCAAACTCTAGGACAATGTATTGTTAAAAACTAGGGTAGCTGGTGGAGTATACCTTTTACTCGTTCTTGTCAATAAAATCAGTTTTTCATAGCCTCTAGTACGCTAGTACCTTCTATGAACGTTACTATAATACGTGTACAAATCAAAGTAAATTGTTTAATAGGATAAATTACTGCCTTACAGTACCTTGGCTCGTTATGAGACGGATTATGAGGCACTGAACATAATAATTATATTGCACTTTGAGAAAGCACTATATAGTCAACATTAACTTAAAATACCCAAAAATTAGGACCATTTTGCAATAGCAGCCGAAAATATGGCCACGGCGTGATACAAGACAGAAGAAGTAATGCATTTATACAACAAATGCTGGGTCTCTGACGTTCATTCTGTAATTGCCTATGTTCCGTATGCTAAGAACTGTTTACTTGACTGACCTGTAGAGGGCGCTCTGGAGATTCTGGTGTTTATAAGATACATTATAAACCTGAGAGAACGTTCAGACTGTAGTGAGAGCAAATGGATACCAATACTTATAACGCACGGAAACTATAACACTTGTTAGAAGTTTTTTTAGGGTTTACTATTAACAACTTCCTCTTATCTCTTTTCTCTTTAGTGGAAGGTGAGTAAGAATGGGAGTTCCGTGATACTAATATGCTTCTGTTTATAAAGTCGGTTACCTTAGTATTTTGCAAAACTGTAATTATAACTTCAAACGTTTTGCAATGAAAACTAGTGCCACTAAATTATCGGCCAGGAGAGTATACACTGTTGTGTAGAATGAGACGAATCTCGAGTCCTTTTTCCGTAGTGTAATTGTTTGGGACATCGAGTGGCAATCTGAAAATAAAGAGTTCAAAACTCCCTGCTCTCCTTTTCTTCTTGTTTTAGATTCACGAACTAATTCACCGAAAGGAAACCGAAGGGGAAATTTCGAGGAAATTTTTCCCAAATTAGGCATCGAGTGTGAGGGTTATGAAACAGCAGGGCATTTTACTTATTGGCTGTGCTATAATTAAAGTACACCACTTGACAAAAATAAAGAAAAAAGTACGTGAAGCACCCAGGAGACGCAGTAAAAGCTCAATGTAATTTCGTATACGTACGCGTCATCATGAGTGGGCATGTAGATGATTGCTGCTGCAATTCTCTGGGAGGTAGAACGGCCAACAGGGTGTATTAGTGCTGTTCCTATTTACTTATCTGTCAGTACCTGACAGAAAGGGACCTCAGTGACGGTATCAATTTGGTCAGCTGGTCCATCTGTGCGATATCCAGATTTATTGGGCGTTCTCACGCAACAGTGGCCTCATGTTGGAATCCATGAGAACATGACGGTGTGAATATTCGTCGAGGACTCGGTCCACAGTGCCTTACCACCACGAAATACAAGAGAGGATCACCATATTGTGCACCAGGGGCAATGCAACCCCATCACAATTGCTTCTGAAGATCAAAAAGTTTTAGAAAAGATATGTGTATGGTACGAAATTTGGCAGTTGACCCTAAATAATGAAAAGTGTGGGATCATCTACCTGAGTGCTGAATGCAATTCGTTTAGCTTCGTTTACACGATAAATCAAATCCACAGGCCGTAAATTTAACTAAAGACTTAGAAATTAAAATTACTAACAACTTAACTTGGATAGAACACACAGAAAATGTTGCGGGGAAGGGAACCAAAGACTGCGATTTATTGGCAGAACACTTAGAAGATGCAACAGATCTACCAGATATAGACTGCCTACACTACGCTTGCCTGTCCTCTTTTGGAGTACTGTTGCGCGGTGTGAGATTTCTACTACATTGAGTTAACGGAGTACTTCGAGAAAGTTCAGAGAAGAGCAGCACGGTTTGTATTATCGACAAACAGGAAAGAGAGGGTCACGGACTTGGTAAAGGATTTGGGGTGGACGTCATTAAAACAAAGGTGTTTCTCGATAAGGCGGGACCTTCTGATGAAATTTCAGTCACGAACTTTCTCCTCCGAATCCGAAAATATTTTGCTGACGCCGACCTACATAGGAAGAAATGACCATTGCAATTAAATAAGGGATATTAAAGCTCGCACGGAACGATACAGGTGTTCATTCTTTCCACGCGGTGTTCTAGAGTGGAATTTCATAGAATTATTGCCAAGGTGGTTTGATGAACCCTCTGCCAGTATCCATGTAGACGTAGACATATACAAGTAATGGTTTCACTGCAAAATTCTGTAACATCCTGTACCGTTGGCCGACGATTAGCAGCAGGCGAACTCGGGAGCAGATGCCATCCCTCGCGTTTGAAGCTGTTAACATCGCGTCACAAGTTACTCCATTGGAGAGGTGCCGTGGCTGGGAAGCATGAACTGCATCCTGATCTGCGATTTACCAGTTCTGCAGTACCACCATGGCCACAGTCGGAGAGTATGTCAGCGACCTGGGGAGAGGTACTGTTCTTCCCACTTTTTAGAGAGGCACAGCCCTGTTACTCCTGTAGCAATGGTGTACGGAACCACTGAATATGACTTTAGGTCACGACTGATAGCGATTGGTTGACCTCTGACAGCAAAATGGTATGTAACGGAAATCTAGAGGCCTCATGTGTTACCTCTCGATCGACGTATCATGATGTCATGTTTCATCAAGACACTGTTCGTCCACACGTAGCACGATTCTCTATGAACTGACTGCGTGATTTACTAATAAATGAAATAAATTCCCTAAATGAATCCGCAGTCATTGCGAACAATTTGCAACAAAACCGCCTAGATCGCTGCAAAATTTTCTTTATTTATTACATCGATTCGGATGCTGTCCCCATGAGATACCAAACAACTTTGAACTTACGAAACTAGGTTCACTGTCAGTATTAAATACTATCTCCTAGATTTAATATTAACAGTGAACCTCTTTTAACAAGTTAAAAGTTTTCCTATGTCTTATGATGGAACTAGCCATAAAGGAGTAATAAATAAATTACTTTAGTGCTGTAGGCTGTTTCTTTACAAAATGTGTGCGTAACGTTGGGATATTTTCCTGGCCAGCAATTTCCCCAGATCTCTCCCGCATAAGTGTAGAGCCAACTCGAACGTCAAATCTATCCTAGTGCAAGTAACAAGGATATCAGTTATCATTAAATGTATCTGCATTTGCGAAGACGAACAACCATCAGCTGTACAAGTGTGAGACGATAATGAAAATTTGTGCCGGATGGGGGCTCGAACCCGAATTTCCCGCTTTACGCGAGCGGTCACCTTAACAGCTTTTGCTATCCATGCACGACTCTTGGCAAGATCCAACCTCCATACGTCATAGTTACTGCCTCACAAACTCTACTTATACGCACATTACGTAATTCCCATACGCGGAGGACATTTTAATTCGAAGTCGCTGCCTGGTGTCGGAGGCTTAATACGATATTGTGGTGCCCGTGATGTTACCAAGAATGATGCAATGGTGCTTCGGATATCCACGCGCGTCTGATGGAACACTACATCAATCTTCTTAATAACACAGGTACTGCAACATCGTATCAGTTATCATTTAGATCAGTTGCAGACCAGCTTACCTACGGAGGCCTTAGACTTCCTTCCCAACCGAATCAGTGCATACATCCAGACCAGAGGGAACGCAACGTCATACTGATAAGTGGCTCCATACTCTCTCGACCCATGAGGTTTCTTTCTACATCCTACTATCCTTCTGGGTACTCCACCTTTTCATCAGGCAATGTATTTTTCTTCTTGAGAAAGTGACGACATCATGGTGTTTGACGTCAGAGAAAGTATCTAATCACAAAAGAAATTTTCGAATAGTCATACTTAAAAAATGTACTGAATGTGAAAATCATTACCATTCCAGTACAAAAACTGTTATAAATTCATACAGCTACAACTAATACTTACCATACGTAAGCGTTTAAAAGCAGTGATTACATTTTCAAAAAAATTACCGTCCGGGAAGCAGAAGCAGAAAATTTTGGTAGGAACACGTGCGTAATTCGGGAATTTCAAAAGTTTTTCGTCTTCAAAACCACCAAGCACCGAATCAAGGTTTGAGATAGTATGTGGAAGTTTTTTTAATATTCCCTTTCCGATTTCATATCTGGCTGCTTGCAGTTCGGCTACAGGAAAGGAAAAGGCTGACGCAGTCTATTATTTCTCTAACCAGATTGGAAACAACAGCTAGTGCAATTTTTGCTTCAGACGGCAGTCATATTAGCACTGACCCAGCAAGTCATTTCTGTATTATTTGCTCTTTCATTGTCATAATGATGACTAATTTAGATAACTCACGACGTAGAAGAAGAGATTCAATGTACCTTCTACATAGAACGATCTCCCTGGACTCACCGAGCGAGGTGGTGCAGTGGTTAGCACACAGGACTCGCATTCGGGAGGATGACGGTTCAAACCCTCTCCGGCAATCCTCATTTAGGTTTTCAGTGATTTTCCTAAATTGTTTCAGGAAAATGCTGGGATGGTTCCTTTGGAAGGGCAGGGCCCATTTCCTTCTGAATCCTTCCCTAATCCGAGCTTGTGGTCCTGACCTCGTTGTCTTCTCCTCCTCCCTGGACTCAAAACGAAATTTCGATAACTCCGTGCCACACCTTTACTGAGAATTATCCAGAACGCTAGATCGATATACAAAGAAACATCTCGTGAATTAGCAGGATAATTGTAATAACAGCCATCCCCAGGACACTTGGCGCTAATACCGGATAAGAATACCAGTAGCTTTAAATGCAAACATTTTAAGTTAGTCTATACTATGACTTATTGATGTCGACTGAAACACCTTAAGGATTTGTATTTGTTAGTACGACATGCGTGGATTCTATTACGACTATGGGGTAACCTGTGTCACTGTCTAGTGGAGAAACAAAAGCACTATTTCAGAACATGGTTTCTTGGGAGGTTTTTGACTAGAAACCAAAGGTACACCTAAATGTGAAAATAAAAGAAAAATAAAACAAATACCTACAGTGGACACAGACCCCATTACGACAGAGAAAGGAGCCTGTAACCACTGGAGGTCTTCCGTTTTAGTTGCTTTATTTTCACGTTTAGATATACGTTTAGATTTTAATGAAAACCTCCGCCAAACCCATGTTCTCAAGCACTGCTATCATTTCTCCACGAGACAGTGCCGCAGTTTATCCCAAAGTCGTAACACAACAGACACACAAGTCCCACTAACAAGTATAAATCTATCTGATGATGGAGGTTTAAACCTTCTAAAAGCGTTGTGGAGATAACTAAACAGTAACTAGAAATAGTAAATTTGTTGTTTCATTCGACTACCAATAGCGCTGAATCAGACCAATTTCAGGGAGGAAGAGAGTCCGCGGATCTACAGAACTTCGATGATGTTTACATGTACGTTTCACCGAGTATTGCAAAGTCCCATATTATATCGGACCAAGATCGGATGACTGATAGCGACTGTACTCCCGAGTGTTCGCCAAACCAGGAAGTGTGACTGCACAGTTCTTCGAACACTGCTGTTGTCACGTTTTAAAATCGACATTTCCAGTATTTCCAGTCATGAAAATGTAGACAAATGAGCAATGCTTGGTCACCGACAAATACGATCTCCTAAAAAACTGGACCGATTTCAACCGACTTGGAATACACATCTCTTACTGTCAGGCAACTATCGCTGAGGGGGTAAGAAACAGCAACCTGTCATAGTTCAGGACATATTACGTCATAAGCCCTGAGATGTAAGAAAACTGCCGCCTCTTTTATGGCGTTTAAACTTATTACTTCTTTGCTACTAAATCTAATCGCTAAATATCTCGCTGACAGTATCGACACATGGACTGAATGTACATACACAAATATACCATTCTACGAGACATAGTTCAAGATATATGACGTCATATATACATGAAAAAATGCCGTATTGAAGCATGAAGTATAAATATATTTATTCTACAGTCGGGTTAACGTAAGGAAATTCCTGCCATCTGGCAGCGCTTTTGATAAATTTCAACTGTGAAGCGCAAACCGCTGTAAGCGAAAACTACAGCGTCTATAAAGCTATAAAGAGGCGTTTCCATAGAGACGCCTAAAAAATCGAGTTGTAGATACGCGAAGCAGCTGCGCAACGCGTATAGACACTATCGGGGACCACGTTTCATAAACTGAATACTGTAGTTACACATTTGTACATTACGCGTCTTTTTTTTATGCAACTGTTTCATAATTTCAAAGGGGTTTTCACGAATACATTGAAACGAATTTTATCTGTACTTCATTACAAACACAGTTCATTTTGTTTCCGCTTCTAATAGGAAATTGGCAAGATGAATACCCGAGAAAAGCCGCGTTTGTCTGCTAGTATTACGATAAACATCTATAAATCTTAAAAGAAACACATTTGGTTCAAACCACATCGTCCTCAGACTGTGTTAAACGGCTCATTGGTCCATCCGTGCACTATATGGCTTGTAAAATTTAAAAAGCTGCAGCGTAGCGACTGGTCGTAGTACATCGCACGCGTCCGGTCAGCTATTGTCCATATCTAGTGTTGTTTGGCGTAATGAAGACCCTTGACTTAATGTACTGCAATGAGCAATGGTCTGTTTCGAAATACCCGACAACAAATAGCCACCGCATGCCATTCCCTTCGTAATGTTCGCTCGGAAACTGGTTCAGATGGATCTACGTTCACTGTCAGCAACAACTCTTGTCCTTTATGAAACCGAATGGCACTGTTACCGGTAACTGTGTGTTGGGATCTTTGTAGGACCACATCTTTTACACCATGTTACATAGTTGCGAGTGGTACACCAGTCGCTGTAAACACGTTGCACAGTTCGCATTGGTACCGCAACATATCAGGAAACTGCATTCACGGTTTCGTCGTGGGGAAATCAGAAGTCCATAACTCTTTTTTGCCATTATGTTACGTCTTTACATCAGCTGATCTTTCTGCACTGTTTGTGTACAGCTGATTGGAACGTAGGCACTGAAGTCAATAATGCAGGGTGGAATGAGCATCTATGACGGTTCCTCAGCCGCTATAGCGCTCTGAAACGACCAGTGTCCTTACTTAAGAACAGTGATACATATTTGTTTTAGTGAGCTTCATTGCAATATATGAATTATTTAGCGTTATGTTATCAGCGGCCCCTTTGGTATTACTAATGAATTACATTTAACGTACACTTAGAATGGAATTTTTAGAAATTATAAGTAAATAGGGAAGAGGATCAACACTACTCACTTCCAACGTCAGCCTTACTTTCAACAATTTCTAACTAAAAGATGGTAAAGTGCTTGAGGATTTTGTGGTCACTTGTTAACACGTTTCCTGTTGGCTTCTGTCTCAAGTTCTTCGGCAATGGTTTGTTTGGTGATTTTCCTGGTATTGTCGATGCTTCGTCCTCTATGGTTGTGGGTGGACTGGAATCGAGCTACCGGCGGCAGGTTAGATGTACCTCGAGCGCCAACGTCCAAGGGCCTTCCGTGGTTATTACCGTTGCGGTTCTCCAACTGCTACCTGCAACGATCGTTCTCCGCAGGATGGGAATCCAGGATCCATTCACACTGGGGCTTTCCTCTTTCTTGTTGAACTTATTTTCATATGTATGTCCATAGTTTCTCTGAACAAGTCTGTGTGATAGCTCTTTTCTACAGCTGGAACTTCCGCGTCGCTGAATTTCACTACGTGGTCGATGTCACATAGCGCGTGTCCATCACGGACGATTTGTCCATCCGCCGGAATCTGCAATGCCCTTTATTTTCGGTGATCCTGGTGTTGATTGGTCGTTCACTCATTGCAACACAGAATTCTCCAGATGTGCTTTGTATATTGTCGACATGTCCGTTTTTTCCTTTGCCAATCTGATATCCTTTTTGTCTTCTTTTGTCTTCTTTTTGTCATTACGCCATGTTTGCACAGAATAAGGCCCAATCTGTTCGTCACCATCGGAGTGTATGGCAGAAAGGTCGTACCAGACATTCCTTTTTCCCGACGAATCGCTTCTCCGAATGTTTGATTCTGTGACATTCCTCAGGTAGCTGGTGGAGTAGCCGTTGCTCCTCAGAACGCTTTCTGGGTGTTTCATCTCGACTCTGAGTTTCTTTGGCTTACATATTCGTCTTTCACGGGTTATTAGAGCGTTAATCATGCTTGTTTTCTGGCTATGTCGGTGATTTTACAATTTGTGTTGGTAACGGTCGATTTGCGTCGGTTTTAGATGTAGGCCTACGTTGTGTCCCAGGTTTGACTATTCTTCGTGACCAGCACTTCTAGAAAGGGTAGCTATTGGCCATTTCCTACCTCCATAGTAAATTGTATATTGTCCTAGAGACTCTTCAGCTGTTCTAGGAAGTTACCGAGCTGTTTCTCACCATTCCTCTACACAACTAAGATACCATCGATGTTTCTGTACCATACCTGAGGTTTACAATGTGCTAAGCCCAGCGCCTGTGTTTCGAAATATTCCACAAAGAAGTTGGCCACCAGTGATCTAAGAGGGAGGATAAGAAATCTCCTTTCCTGACGAAACATTGCAAACCACATAAGTTAGCAGCAGGGATCCTAACGAGGCGGCTGTCACATCGACCAGATATCCTGCCAGCATGAATGTGCATTTTGCATGGTTTTAGCTAAACTTATTATTTTCTACCACGACCTAGGGGTAGCGTCATTCACTAGTTATCAAAACATCTTCGTTATCGGGTTCGAACCTCGCCACTGCTTAAACTTTGAATACAGATAATCAGCAATGGTGGCCGAAGTCTTCCTGCACACGAAGTCACACCCATTCTGCCAACGGCCTTGTCAAAGGTGGCGGAAGAGCGGACAAGTTGAGGACAATCTGTTGCCCTTGCGAAGGGAAATAGACCTTAAAATGTGGAATAATCCGTAATCACCAACGGAATGAGGATTCAGATGCCAATGGGAACTGCTGCATTGAAGACACGTAATGTGTATCCTTAACTTCACGTGCCCTGTAATTCAAAAAGTGTCGTGATGATCCCTTCATTGGCAAAAGATTCTGGAAGAGCCCCATTCGGTTCTCTGGGATGGCACTGCGAAGGGGGGAGGGAGGGCATGAGAAAGTGATCGAATAACCAACGAAAAGAAAACTTACTGTGAGTCGGTGGGTGAAATGTTCGAAATTTAAAGTGGTAGGGAAGCTAGAAAATCTGAAACGGAAAATTCAAAGCCTCAATCTAGATGTAGTGAGGGTCAGTGAAGTGAAATGTGTAGAAGGGTTTCTGGACAAATGAGTTTAGGGTAATATCAGGAAGAGCAGAAAATAGTATAACTGGGGTAGGATTTGTTACGAACAGGAAGGTACGGCAATGAGTGAGTGAGTGTGAACAGTTCAGAGATAGGGTTTTTCTCATCAGAAGCTGGATAGAAATCTAATTGTGATAGAGGATTGTAATGTGGTTGCAGGGTAAGGAGTTGAATAAAGAGTTGTGGGAGAATATAGGCTTGGTAGTAGGAATAACAGAGGAGAAAGACTAATTGAGTCCTGCAGTCAGCTAGTAACAGCGAATACTCGTTTAAGAATCACAAGAGGAGGAAGAATACATGGAAAAGGCTGGGAGATATGGGAAGAGTTCAGTTACACTACATCAATGGGAGGCAAAGATTCTGAAATCATATATTGGTTTATGAGGCGTATGTAGGAGCAGATATAGACTCAGATCACATTTTAGTAACAATGAAGATTAGGGTAACGTTTGAGTGACTAGTCAGGAAGACTCTGTGTGAAATGGGATACGGAAAGAGTAACGGAGAGACACGCTTGAAGTTCTTTGAGCCTATAGATTTGGCGATAATGGTTAGCTCAGTATGTAGTTCAGTTGAAGAGGAATGAACATCTCTAAAAGAACAGTCACAGAAGTTGGGAAGGAAACAGTAGTTATAAGAAAAGTAAGAGCGAAGAATCCATGGGTAACAGAAGAAATATTTCACCTGATCGACGAAAGAGGGAAGTACAAAAATGTTCAGGGAAACACAGGAATACCGAAATACAAGTAACTTGGGAGCGAAATAAACAGAAAGTTCAGGGAAGCTAAGGCGTTATAGAAGAAGAAATAGGAGACGACAGTGGTAAATGGAGGATACAACGTTAGAGTCAGAATTTAAAAGAGCTATGGAGGACTTAAGATCAAATAAGGCAGAAGGGATAGAAAAAAATTCATTTCAATTTCTAAAATCACTGAGGGAGGTGACAACAAAATGACTATTCAGGCTGGTGTGTAGATTGTATGAAACTGCCAATATAATATCAGACCTTCGGAAAAACATCATCCACACAACTCCCAAGATCGCAAGAGCAGACAAGTGAGAGAATTATCGCACTATCAGGTTAACTGTAATGCAGTCAAGTTGCTGGCAGGAATAATATGGAGAAGAATGGAAAAGAAAATTGAGGACCAGTTTGGCGTTATGAATAGTAAATGCACTAGAGAGGTAGTTATGATGTTGGAAAAAAGTCAGGAGATGTTCGTAGGGTTTGTTGCCATGGGAGAAGCGTTCGACAATATAAAATGGTGCAAGATATTTGAAATTCTGAGAAAAGTAGGGGTAAGCTGTTGGGAAAGAAGTGAAAGATATAATATGTACAAAAACCAACAGGGAGAAATGAAAGTGGGAGACCAAGAACAAAGTGCTCGGATTAAGAATGCTGAAGACAGTGTAACACGGCCGGAAGTACGAATGGGGGTGGAGGTACCTTTAAACTGACTTCTCGTTTCGTGACGGTTTCTTGCCCGTGCGCCCTGTCCACACCATGTACCTGGTAATGCCGCGGCGGTCGTACTGTTCTGCCCCACACTGCTGCTGGCTTGCCTCAAATTATCTATCGAAATATGCAAGCGGGTTTAGGGGAGCCACTCAACGTTAAACACAACACTGTTTATGTCTGGTATGAACATCGATATTCTGAGACGATATGGAAACCACAGGTTGCACTGCTTACACTCTAAATCGTAAATGTTTATCCCAATTGACAATCTTGATGATTAACGGTCGAAAATATCATTCGGACGAGTGTACGCGTAACCGACACGACGCGGGTGATTGTTGATGATGCGGAAGCCAAATGATCGCACGAAAGTTCTTACGCTCGTCACCCATGCACAGACATTTTGGTACTAGTCCTCCTTCACACTAGTAATGATATTTTAGCACTGTTCAGAAAGTTAAATTTTCAAGTCACAGCTCTCAGTTCTACGAGCGTGCGCGTAACCGTCGCGGCGGGGGTGATTGTTGATAACGCGGAAACGCGATGATCGAACGCACGTCCTCACGCTCGCTACAAGACACTGGCACTTGTTTGTACTCTTTTGTTGTAACTAATTTTTGCTGATTCACATTAGTTCATTCTGAGAGACCGAACACTGCGCGGATGACAGACGCGGCTGCCCGCAAAGATACTCCACAACTAAGCCAGCGATATGACAATACGCTTACAACAGGGATGTAGTCCTTCGCCCCTACTATTCAATCTATACATTGAAGAAGCTATGACACAAATAGAAGAAAGATTCTAGTCCGAAATAAAAATCCAGGGTTGCAGGATATCAATGATAAGATTCGCCGATAACATTGCTGTCCTCAGTGAGAGTGAAGAAGAATTACAGGACCTGTTGAATAAAATGAACAGTCTAATAGGTACAGAATGTGGACTGATAATAAATCTAAGAAAGACTAAAGTAATGAGAAGCAACAGAAATGCGAACAGCGGTGAATTTAGTTCAGGTTTTGGGATCACGAAGTAAGCGAAGTCAAGGAATTCTGATATCTAGGCAGCAAAGTAATCTATGACAGACGGAGCAAGGAGGAAATTTGGTGCTCTTAACAGACGTTTAAGATTAGGTGGACTCTTTAGGTAAAAAATGAGGAGGTTCTCCGCAGTACTGGCGACCACAGGCTATGCAGAAAACACCGAGAAGAGGAAGGGACAGCACGACAAGACACCTATTAAGACATGAGGGAATGACTTCCATGGTACTAGAGGGAGTTGTAAACGGTACACTCTGAAGTGGAAGACAGAAACGGGAATACACCCAACAAATGACTGTCGACACGGGAAACTAATTCGTGGCGGGCAGTGTCCCTGTCAGAAGACCGACGACTCTAAAACCTAAACTTATCCATATTTATGATCGAAAATTGTAATGAAAGGGCAAAGTGAAATCAAATCTCTCTCCATTTGTCCTGACTAATTACTAAAACACCTGTGTCAAAAAAGAAACACCCGAAATGAACAAAAGCATAATTTCTGAATTTTTGTGCAGGTAATTGTATTATCCAAATATACTATATTTCGTTGGGTAACCTTCGTTTAACGGCTTCTGTCATCGATCCTTTTACGCCACCGCAGTCTAAAAGCGGTGTAATGGGAGCCGCCGCGTTAAGCCACTACGGCCGCACTGCGGCTAACACGGCTAACTGGATCGCTGAGAGTTAACCGAGCGCCTCTCGCGCTCGGACACCTCGTCGATTTAATTAAACTCGTTAGCAACTTCACTGCACTACTGGAGACACCCACGGAGCGAGTCTTTAATTACTGATGTCGATGCGCTTTCCTGGTTCTGGAACTGGAGCGCGATCCGCCTTAAGCGCGCTTACGCAAATGGTGGGTGTTTACTCCGCCACCATGCTTTCGGTAATTAGTTTCGGGAGAAACTGCTCCGCCCCGCGTCACATGCTATGAAGTCATTCTCATGGCGTATACGACTACTGAAGCATCATCATATAGAAACAGCATACTATTTTTTTTGAAGTTTAAATGTTTGAGGGTTGTTGGTCTATATTTTCAATATTCTTACTGTATTAACGCGTAAAACACTAAAGACCATTATGGATTCCTTTCAGGAAGCTGATTATTTGAATTTTCCAAGTAGTTGGTCTGATATAAGTTCGTATCTATGACTGCCTGATGTTTGGACTCTGACGAATCTTTCAAACGCAAAGATCGCCATCAGAGCATTAATTAGATTTAGATGGTCGGCTGTGGCAAGAGTATTTTGTCATCTTCGGATCTGCAATAATATGTAACCGAAATTCGCTTGTAATTGTGTATTATATCCTGCTAGTTAACGGTTTATCCTGTCAGTTTCGGGTCTGTCGTACTGTAGGTGCGATGATGACAACATAGCCTTACCGAAAAGGCTTATTGAAAAAGAACGAGATTTAGACAATTTCTTTATTACATCATATCACCGGATGACTACGTGGTTTAAAGTACAAACCAAACGTCGATTCGAAAGGACAGCAAACTTAATTCCCATCATATCCACAAATTAAATTAATCATGACACAGATAATTACAACGTTAGATATCTGCGTCGTCTTTGATATAATAAAGTTTAAGTTTTAGGCCAGTTATCATTTGATACGCATAGAGAACCTAAATCAAGTGTCTTCTACTTTCTGACTGTGTTATTTTTAAAAATATATAATTTTTTTGTGTTGCTGTATAAAAGTGTTTTCTAAAGATAATCTCAAAAGTATTATTTTCTCACACTTAGTGTGCACATATTGTAAATGACAATTGGATTTTAATTAAAATAAAACAACTATATGGTATAATATATCCGTGCGTTTGTCCAGTAGAACACCACCACATTGGCATCTGCTGGGCTTATGTAGTATACTGTTGACGCTGAATTTCAGTCAATTGTCAGCTGTTTATGTGTGTCAGCATTAGTATCATGTTTATACATATTATTTCTTTTATCTTTTACATGCCGATTTCTAGTGGATTTCACGACGCTGGCATGTATATACGTGGGGTAACACTATTTACAGTAGTGATGAAAAAGATTGCGTAGTGTTACAAAGTATAAGGTGCGTTGTTGTTACCCATACTTTTGTAAATGGAAATATTTGTATACAGTGTTATAGCTTGCTAGTTAATAATTTGTCCTGTCAGTTTTGACTGTCCTGATGAAGATCCGAAGACGACGACGTAGGGCTGCCATAACTAACTGTTTATCTAAATCTAATGAACGCTTTACTAGCGATCGAGGCGTTTGAGAGTTTCTTCAGAATCCACGCTATTGTAGATTACCCCCACGCATATAACTTTCGAGGAATATACAGTCTGAAGTTTCAGATCGATTAAAAAACTTCATATCTACTGCGAATGAAACATTCCAGCGACTGGCCAACCCGCTTTTATGAGGGTTGGAACTTTAATACTGACAACTATTTATTTACAGCTCGTACAATATAGATACGTGTTCCAAAGTTTTACTAACCTTCAAAGTAGTCACCACCATTGTGTATAAGCCGTTGTCAGCGATGTGGAAGTCGTAGGATACTTTTAACAGTGCCAGTTGTGTTGACAGTTCGAGCGGCGCGGTCTATTGCCCCATGAATTTGTAGCAGTTCTGAAGCGAATGCCGTGAAGTGTTTCCTTCAGCTTAGAAATCGAGTTGAACTCACTAGGGCTTACGTCAGGGGACTGCAGTAGGTGGTACAACACTTAGCAGCCGGATCAGTCAAGCAAATCAGTAACAGCTTGCACTGTACGTGATTGAGCATTGTCCTGCAAAGTGATGGTCAGGTCCTACAGAAAGTGTCATCACTTCCGTCTCTATGCTATTCATTTTTGGAACAAAACCTACGACCAGCTTCAGACAGAAGTGATGACACTTTCTGCAGGACTTGACCATCATTTTGCAGGACAAAGCTCAGCTTAGACACAGAAGTCATGATACTTTCTGCAGGACTTGACCATCATTTTGCAGAACAAAGCTCAATCACCTACAGTGCAAGCTGTTGCTGATTAGTTTGACTGATGGGGCTGCTAAGTGCTATACCACCAACTGCACTCCCTTGACTTAAACCCTCGTTAGTTCTACTCCATTTCTAAACAGAAGGAAACACTTCATGACATTCGCTTCAGAACTGCTACAAATTCGTCGGGCAATAGACCGCGCCACTTGAACTGTCAACACAACTGGCACTGCTAAAAGTATCCTGCGAATTTCACATCGCTGGGAACGGGTTATACACAATGCTGGTAACTACTTTGGATGTCAGTAAAACTTTTAAACACGTATCTATTTTGTACGAGCTGTAAATAAATAGTTGCCACTATTAAAGTTCCAACTCTCGTATGTATTCATCATGCAAACTACTAGTTCCTCTTAAAAGGTGTCCACACTGTTGCTTTTGAAGCTTATCGCGAAAGAAGTCGTTTCTGGTTTAGCTTTGTTCTTCGTGTTCAGCTTTAAGCGGCAATACTGTGGTCTGCCTCACGCATATATCTCCTGTGACTGGAAGAACAAGTTTCCGGAAACCTTGCAAAACAGCGTCCAAAATCTAAAGGAAGAACAGCGCATAGTTTTTGAACGCAATTGTCAGGTGTTTCGTCTATAATACCGAAAAAGTCCTGTTTCTGGTTGCACCTGATGGGACGGGAAAAACATTCCTCACTAAAACTGTGTCGGCAAAATTACGAACGCAAAGAAAAGTAGCTGTTGCTGTGGCTTCAATGGGAACAGAAACCAGTTTATTACCTGGTGTTAAAACTGTTCATACAATGTTTAAAATACCAACAGAATTGGATATCAGTGAACACATAACACGTGACATCTCCAGAAACTGTGGCAAGTTCAGTGTTCTACGTCATTGCTGCTTAGTAATATGAGAGGATTGCACGGTGGCTAATCGAAAAGCAATTGTGGCGATTGATAGGACCCTTGGAGATATTAGACAAAATGATCAATCAATGGGTGGTTTTACAACGCTTTTTTGAGACGATCGTAGGCAGGCATTATCGGTTGTACCACATGGAATAAGGTCTGATGAGATACGACCATTCTTGAAGAGCTCAAGTACGTGGCGAAACATCACGCGGATGAACTTAAAAGCGAAACGGTAGCTGCGAACAGGAAGTAACACAAATGCACAGGAGTTTACTGATGTATTATTAAAAGTTATCGATGGCACATATCCGGAACAAGATAGTCGAATGGTTTATGCTGGTAATTTTTACAGTGTAGTACGCATGCATTCACTTCAAGACCTCAATTCTCCAAATTACGGTGATCAGATGCAAGCTCTTGGCTTTGTGAAACTGCTGTATTGACACTTCGAAACGATCAGGCTGCAAGCATGTTGACGGAGAAAATGTATAGTATATCCTTATTAACAGAGTCTAGGGGGCCATGTCACGGATTTGCGCGGCCCCTCCCGCCGGAGGTTCGAGTCCTCCCTGGGGCATGGATGTTTGTCTTGTTCTTAGCGTAAGTTAGTGCAAATAGTGTGCAAGTCTAGGGACCGAGGACCTCATCAGTTGGGTCCCATAAAATGGAAATGAGCGTTTGGCGTCATTGGCCCGGAGGCCCCTTAGGGGGCAGGTCCGGCCGCCTTGGTGCAGGTCTTATTACATTCGACGCCACACTAGGCAACCTGCGCGCCGTATGGGGATGAAATGATGACGACGACAACACAACACTCTCTCCCAGAGTGGAGGAAATCCCCTACCCAGCCGTGAATCGAACCCAGGCCCCTTACGACAGCAGTCGGTCACGCTCACCATTCAGGTATCGGGGCGGACTTCGTCCCACAGGAATTCAAACACATTTAAGTGTTATGGGGCAACACGGCTCTACGATTTATCCTGTAAAATTTTTAAATCCTTCTATCGTGCCTGGACTCCCATCATTAATTTCAAAAACGGGGTACTAATTATTCTGTTGCGAAATTTAAACCCAACTACACCGTATAATGGTACGCGGCTTGAAGTTACTTCTTTCAAACATAACATCATAAAAGCGGAAATTCCACTTACTGCTAACAGTTCCTCATACGTGTACAGTTCCCAGTGATTACGTTATACCATGACCACAAACAAAACAGGAGGTCAGACCATCTATGGCGCGGACCTTAGAGTCTGTTGCTTTCCGCACGGCCAGTCCTATGCAGATCTCTCCGTTTTAGTGAAACGGATAAGCTCTTTGGTCATGTCCCAAATCATGCAACTCAAACGTTATATACGAAGAAGTTTTATCAGTCAAAAATAAATTCCAAACTTACGAAGTCTTGGACACAGCTATAAATAAATATCCGGGCAATACCGGTTTTCTCAGCTGTTTCAAAATATCGGTGATACCATTAGTGTTATATCCTATCTAGAGTCTACTGCCTGGACTGTTGGACGCATACTATCCGGTCTCAGTGTGCTCCAATATGTGAATGCAACTAACAAGTAAAAAAAAGTTATTAATTAGAGGCGTAAATGTTGGTAATATTGGGTAAGCGTGGTCAGTGAAGAGACGTGAGATGGAAACTAGAGTGCCCTTGTAACAAGGCGCCTGCAGAACATTGTTCGGCTGGCAGTGTAGATTATGTATTTGAAGCTGGAGTAAATCTCGTTGGCAGTTGCAAGTGATGATTACCTTTTTTTTATTTATTTTTTTTATACTTCTGATCCCCACCTACCACTCCCCTACTGTGTAAGATCTGTACTTTCTTCCCGAAATTGTTCGTCACTTTCTCTTAATACTTGAAACACGTAGGTAAGCCTATTCAGCTGGAGAAATTTTGGAACGTACGCAGCACATTTAATGGCTATGTTTCCTGCGAAGTTTTTCACTGTATGTGTTCCCTTGCACTTCAGTCACTGTTGTGAAATTTTCTTTCGTATCCTTTGATGGCTTTTCTACAGTAAGCCCTACTATACAGGGTGATTCAAAAATGCATGTAAATATTTTAAGGGTGTATTTGTGAGGTAAATATAAGACAAAAATGTTCTATAAATGTTTTTCCATAAACGTTTAATTCCAGAGTTATCGTTAAATACGAAAGTCATGTCCGTATCAAAACGACGGCAGTGCAAGCAGCAGGATGCCATATTCTGGTACGTAATTCACATACGTATCTCCCAACAGTTGATTCGAAACTGCATGAATAGTGTTTGTTTTTGTTTGCACGTGATGTTTACTCCTACTGTACGGAAGATGGCGCTGATGTTGTTGGTAACGGAAAAGTACGTCCTGTCGTTCATTCATCGTCGGAAGGCTAAAGGTTTCGTGCACATGATGTACTCAAACAGTGAGTATGCTGATATGCACCTTGTGTATGGTGCAGCAGATGGAAATGCACTTGCAGCAAGACGAAGGTACAGTGAGCTGTTTCCAGGAAGACGGTTACCAAGTCATCAGACGTTTGTATCTGTGGACAGACGTATGCGGGAGTATGGCATTCGTCCTGGACCACATTCAGGTTGACCACTTGAGCATGCAGTGAACGTCGAGGAACATGTTTTGGACCTGGTAGACCAAGATCCATCTATCAGTACGAGACAAATTAGTGCAGCTGTACGACTTCCACAATCTACTGTATGGCGGCTGCTTCGGAGACAACAGTTGCATCCATTTCACCTGCAAAAAGTGCACGAATTGACACCTGAAGACTATCCTCGCCGTCAGCAATTCTGCCAGTGGTTACAAGAGCGTCATTTGAATGATCCAATGTTCATTCGGCGGATATTATTCACAGATGAGGCCATGTTTACTCGTGCGGGTGTAATCAATTCGCATAATATGCACCAGTGGGCTGTCGAGAATCCTGGCGCGAGAATTGTGCGTGGATATCAACATCAATTCTCCATAAACATTTGGTGTGGTATTGTGGGGAATTACTTACTCGGACCTCATGTTCTGCCTCCAAGGCTGAATGGGCACGCGTACTGCGAATTTTTGGAGGGAGAATTGCCTGGATTGTTACAGGATGTCCCTCTTGCAACACGAGCCACCATGTGGTTTATGCACGATGGTGCTCCCGCCCATTACAGCCGCAACGTAAGGGCGTACCTCAATTCTGCGTATCCACATCGATGGATAGGTCGCGGAGGACCAATTGCTTGGCCAGCCAGACCACCTGACCTGAACCCTTTAGACTTTTATTTATGGGGCCGACTAAAGACATTGGTGTATTCTTCTGCAGTACCAAACAGAGAAGTGCTACAACAAAGAATTGAAGGTGGTTGTGAAATTATTCGTGGAGAGTTGAACGGACTGTGTAATGTGCAGAGATCATTGATGCGACGAGCACGGGTCTGTCTGCAAGTTCAGGGACAGCATTTTGAACATGCATTGCATTAAGATTTGTGCAAATACAGTACAGTACAGTACAGTCTGTAAAATGCTTCAATTTTCCTTAGTTATTGTGCATTGCTGTAGTTCAATCAACAGGACCTAAATTAATACAGTGTTCGCGAGGAATTGTTTCAGTTTGTTACGTCACGTTTATTCATCAGTTTGCGTTGTTAGTCCAAATGCACTGTAATTAAACTGTGAACTCTGGGAATTAAATACCTTACGTTGTATTGAATGTATTATCCTGTTTTGTTCATAACTCTGTAATAAGCCAAGTATGGAAAAAATTGTATAGAACATTTTTGTCTTATATTTACCTCACAAATACACCCTTGAAATATTTACATGCATTTTTGAATCACCCTGTATATATAAACTGTTGAGTAATTTTTTTTTTCATTTTCTGAGTTACGAAGACTTTTTTCTTGTTACGTTTTTGCTTCGGTTTTCTCATATTTTCCAACTCTCCAACTTGATTCCACAGGAATATTTATCTTTTCACGTGTTGCTTGTTTTGGGAAGTGTTAAGTCAAAGGCTTCATTTGTTTACATTAATTACTATAGTATGGTAAACAAAAAATATCTTTCTAGTAGTGAAAATGCATTCATTAGTAGAAGCTTACACTATAAATCTTATTGGACTAGTTATTAGTGTGTAGTGAATTTTCTCCCCCCCCCTCCCCCAGCCCCACCCCCTCACCAGGAATAGAATCGGATACTTCCGAGAGGGCCCCCACCGTACAAGCGTGCGTCAGTGATCTCAGCTGAAAAGCTACACTATGTGATCAAAAGTATCGGAACACCCCCAAAAAACATACTTTTTTCATATTAGGTGCATTGTGCTGCCACCTAATGCCAGGTGCTCCATATCAGTGACCTCAGTAGTCATTAGACATCAGAGCAGAATGGGGCGCTCCGCGGAACTCAAGGACATCGAACATGGTCGGGGGATTTGGTGTCACTTGTGTCATACGTCTGGACGCGAGATTTCCACACTCCTGAACCTCCATAGGTCTACCGTTTCCGATGTGATAGCGAAGTGGAAACACGAAGGTCCACGTACAGCGTAAAAGCGTACAGGCCGAGCTCGTCTGTTGACTGACAGAGACCGCCGACACTTGAAGAGGGTCGTAATGTGTAATAGGCAGACATCTATCCAGACCATCGCCCAAGAATTCCAAAATGCATCAGGATGCACTGCAAGTACTATGACTGTTAGGCGGGAGGTGAGAAAACTTTTATTTTATGCTCGAGCGGGTGCTCATAAGCCAAACACAACGCCGGTAAATGCCAAATGACGTCTCGCTTGGTGTAAGGAGCGTAACCATTGGACGATTGAACAGTGGAAAAACGTTTTGTGGAGTGACGAATCGCGGTACGCAACGTGGCGATCCAATGGCAGGGTGTGGGTATGGCGAATGCCCGGTGAACATCATCTGCCAGTGTGTGTAGTGCTAATAGTAAAATTAGGGGACAGTCGAGTTATGGTGTGGTCTCGCTTTTCATGGAGGGGTCTCGCACCCCTTGCTTTTTGCGTGCCACTATCACAGCACAGGCCTACATTGATGTTTTAACGCCGGCCGGTGTGGCCCTGAGGTTCTAGGCGCTTCAGTCTGAAACCGCGTGACCGCTACGGTCGCAGGTTCGAATCCTGCCTCGGGCATGGATGTGTGTAATGTCCTTAGGTTAGTTAGGTTTAAATAGTTCTAAGTTCTAGGGGACTGATGACCACAGATGTTAAGTCCCATAGTGCTCAGAACCATTTGATGTTTTAAGCACCTTCTTCTTTCCAATTGTTGAAGAGCAATTCGGGGATGGCGACTGCATCTTTCAACACGATCGAGCACCTGTTCATAATGCACGGCCTGTGGCGGAGTGGTTACATCCCTGTAATGGACTGGCCTGCACAGAGACCTGACCTGAATCCGACAGAACATCTTTAGCGTGATTTGGAACGCCGACTTCGTGCCAGACCTCACCGACCGACATCAATACCTTTCCTCAGTGCAGCACTCCGTGAATAATGGGCTGCCATTCCCCAGGAAACCTTCCAGCAACTGACTGAACGTATGCCTGCGAGAGCGGAAGCAGTCATCAAGGCTAAGGCTGGGCCAACACCACATTGAATTCCGGCATTGCCGATGGAAGGCGCCACGAAATCGTAAGTCATTTTCATCCAGGTGTCCGGATACTTTTGATCACATAGTGTACGTGTGTGTCTGACTTCCAGTCAAGGCTGTGACTCCTGCTCGGCGGTATAGCTACTGGACTAGACTAGTAATGTGCATTTCTAGCTGAAGTGTCTTCTGACCAGCGCATGATGGATACACATCTGATGTATGGACTTGCAAACTGTAATGTGTCTGCGGCCAGACATTTGAATGCTGAAAGGTTATCTAAAAGTCATTTACCAAACAGTAAGACTTTTCAAAGAATATGTGGACGTCTTGTCAGGACCAGCTTTTTGAGAAAAGGTCGTCTCATTGAGAAGACCAAATGGTCTAAGGGAACCTAATTTAGAAAATCGAGTACTTCATTACACGTACGACACTAACGACAACAGTACCAGAGAAATAACAGAAATTGTGAATGCCAGTCACGCAACAATGTATAAAACGTTCGACAGCGACTCCTTTATCCCTACCATTTTCAGAGTGCAAGGACTTATTGAAACAGATTTTCAATTCAGACATCCCTTTGCTGGGGATGTGTGCTCAGAACCAACACTCTCTATCATACTATTCCCTAAAGAGGCAAGGTTTGCTAGGAATGGAGTGCAGAATTTTCACAACACTCGCGTATGGCTGGATGAGAAGCCTTTGGCTGTTTTGGAAGCAAGACATGAACAACAGTTTTGGATTAACGCACGGTCTGTCATAACTGGAGACAGTTAATAGTATAGTATCTTTCCTCTTCCATGTAAAAGTAACTGAAGCATAATGCAGTAAATTTTTAATGGAACATTGAAATGTTTTGCTGGAAAACATTCCACAACAATCACACCAGAAAGTGAGGTTCATGCACGTTAGGATACCACCTCATATTGCACTGCAAGCAAGAACAGTTCTTAATCAGCGTTTCCCAAATAAAGGGATAAATCGTGGTGGTGTAGCAACATCTTGGTGTGATCGATTTATTGATCTCAACTCATTGGCTTTTCATTTGTGGGGACATTTGTAGGACGTAATGTACACAAGACCTATTGAGATAATTGAAACTCTTTGCCAGCGTGCTCAAGAAGGATTTCAGTAGACAAAGCAGGTCAGACGATCATAAAACAGCCTTTACAAGCTACGAAGAGAAATTTGGAACATATGCACTGTGCAGGTGTGGGTTGAGGGAGGGTGTTGCATCCTGCTTCTGACAGCTGTTAAATGATATAACAGCAATTACGTGAAATAAAAATGTATTTCAGTGTACAGGGTTCACTGGGCGCCCCTAGGGTAGGAAGTTACTAGGTGCAGGCCAGTCTAGGAAATCGAACAAACTGAAAACAGAGGAGAACGAGAGGGGAAGCGGATCATATTAAGTCCTGTCCGTGGCTGTCACGGAGCGCAGAGCTCTGCCTCCTAAGAGAGACGTCTGCTCCACTGGAGGCCCGGATAGCATAAGAGAAGCAACTGAGTTTTTCTCTGCTGTGCAGAACCCTCCAGAGACTACACACGCGGCTAAACTGATGGCGTAGATTTGCTAGCAAAATTCAGCAGAGAGCTGAGAGCGTCTGTTGTCAGAATCTTTAACCAGTTCTGCAAGACAAGGCAACTTGTGTCACGTGCCCACTGTTGAAGTTATGCGGGAGAAAACTTGCAAAATGTTGACGGGGACTTTGAAATCAAGTTTTTTAAACCAATGCCCTAAGATACTCCTTGACTGGCTGCCACTTCGTTTGGTATATGTGAACATGTTTTGCTTTTTTTTAACTGATCTATCCATTCCCCAGAGGTTTCCCACATATTAGTTAGCAATCTGTAGATCTGGCTTACATACACTATTGGCCATTAAAATGTGCTGGCCAGGGCAGCAATCGAACATTTTCTGTATCCAGAAAGGCACGTACAGGACCTGCAACATGCGGTCGTTCATTATCCTGCTGAAATGTAGGGTTTCGCAGGGATCGAATGAAGGGTAGAGCCACGGGTAGTAACACATCTGAAATGTAACGTCCACTGTTCAAAGTGCCGTCAATGCGAACAAGAGGTGACCGAGACGTGTAACCAATGGCACCCCACACCATCACGCCGAGTGATACGCCAGTATGGCGGTGACGGATACACGCTTCCAATGTGCGTTCACCGCGATGTCGCCAAACACGGATGCGACCATCACGATGCTCTAAACAGAACCTGGATTCATCCGAAAAAATGACGTGTTGCTATTCGTGCACCCAGGTTCGTCGTTGAGTACACCATCGCAGGCGCTCCTGTCTGTGATGCAGCGTCAAGGGTAACCGCAGCCATGGTCTCCGAGCTGATAGTCCATGCTGCTGCAAACGTCGTCGAACTGTTTGTGCAGATATTTGTTGTCTTGCAAACGTCCCCATCTGTTGACACAGGGATAGAGACGTGGCTGCACGATCCGTTACAGCCATGCGGATAAGATGCCTATCATCTCGACTGCTAGTGACACGAGGCCGTTTGGATCCAGCATGGCGATCCGTATTACCGTCCTGAACCCACCGATTCCACATTCTGCTAACAGTCATTTGATCTCGACCAACGCGAGCAGCAATGTCGCGATACGATAACCCGCAATCGCGATAGGCTACAATCCGACCTTTATCAAAGTCGGAAACGTGATGGTACTCATTTCTCCTTCTTACATGAGGCATCACAACAACGTTTCACCAGGCAACGCCGGTCAACTGCTGTTTGTGTATGAGAAATCGGTTGGAAACTTTCCTAATGCAGCACGTTGTAGGTGTCGCCACCGGCGCCAACCTTGTGTGAATGCTCTGAAAAGCTAATCTTATGCGTATCACAGTATCATCTTCCTGTAGGTTAAATTTCGCGTCTGTAGCACGTCATCTTCGTGGTGTAGCAATTTTAATGGCCAGTAGTGCATGTCTTCACACGGACTTGAGCTTTGTCATATAACTTGCAGCCATCAGTAATATGGGTCACATTCCACAGATTGCTAGTCCATTTGATGCTCAAGACAAGAGAAGCAGATGAAACTTGAGATAACGAAAATTATATTGGAAGACTGCAGCGTAATTAAATTCCTCTTCAAAGCTGAGTGTCTTTTGAATTCCCTTTGCAGAAACGTTGGCGGGGTGACACAGTAGTCATTAAACAGTGGAAGCGTTACTTTATGAGTAGCACGCTACGAATTGTTAGTCACCTTTATTGAAACGAAACTGTGAGACAGGTATTCCACGCATATTCCTCATATTTGTGTTTAGCGAACCAGTAAAAAGCAAGAGAGGCGTATTCATCAGCATGTCCTCTCGTGACGTCGCTTGCCCGGATCTCATTAAGGAGTTCCGCTGGCCGTAGGCGAGCTTTTAATTAATCCGCGCTCGCGTCTCTGCCGTGTGGCAGACCCGGGCAGTTTAATCCGCAGACACCTGGGGAAGCCGTGCGACCTGCCGTCAACGCCCCGGGTTCTCCGTCACGCGCTCAGTGCCGCGGGGCGACGGGATACGCTATTACTTTAACACCAGGTAATACCGCTAAGCAGGGAGGGCAGGCGAGTTCTGCTACGTTTCCTTCTCCTAAAGGAATTACGATTATTTTGCAATTTCTTGATCTTAATAACACGACTTAGGCCCAGTTCTTTCTAATATTATCCATCACAATCAGAGATAGTGATTCTTAAGTGAATCGTTAATTTATTGAGCGCATTACACTTGTTTACCACACAACTACGTTAAATCAACGAAAGCATACGACGTTCTCCACTTTTTTATTTTTATTTATTTTTTACGCAGAATGCACGTGTGATTTCCGTCTAAGGCTGTTGTTTTAAGCCCCTTTTTACGAACTTTAACTACCTATGATCTCTATAATTTCTAACTTATACCAATAACTGAAACTAAACTTCAAGGGAAAACAAAATCGGCGCCTCACGAAGGAGTTAGCCTATGCAAACTGGTCGCAAACTGATATTCATAGCCGGCCGGAGTGGCCGTACGTTTCTAGGCGCTACAGTCTGGAGCCGAGGAACCGCTACGGTCGCAGGTTCGAATCCTGCCTCGGGCATGGATGTGTGTGATGTCCTTAGGTTAGGGTTAAGTAGTTCTAAGTTCTTGGGGACTGATGACCTCAGAAGTTAAGTCGCATAGTGCTCAGAGCCATTTTGATATTCATACAGGAAGTTTTGGCGGCCGAAGCATGCAACGGATCTGGAAAGGACAGTAAACACGTAACATGTTGATACCAAGGCATAAAGTCTTTGCGAATTTCATTTCGTCTGTTCAGTTGGACTGTTACTACAGTATGCCTAGCAGACAGAAGAGTGAGCAATATACAGGGTGAAAAGCATTTAAACCGACAAACTCTGGGAGGTTGTAGGGGACATCAAAATAAATATTTTTCCCTAATGTCATTTTTTCCTATGAGGAGTATTTATATCGGTAGAAGAAGATTTCTCTGGCGGCAAATTAATTAAACCAACAAACACTTTTCCATTTTTTTATGACCAACAGACAACAACTAGGTAGCAAAAATGCGACTTAACTTCTGAGGTCATCAGTCGCGTAGAACTTAGAACCAATTAAACGTAACTAACCTAAGGACATCACACACATCCATGGCCGGCCGGAGTGGCCGAGCGGTTAAAGGCGCTACAGTCGGGAACCGCACGACCGCTACGGTCGCAGGTTCGAATCCTGCCTCGGGCATGGATGTGTGTGATGTCCTTAGGTTAGTTAGGTTTAAGTAGTTCTAAGTTCTAGGGGACTTGTGACCACAGCAGTTGAGTCCCATAGTGCTCAGAGCCATTTGAACCATTTTGAACACATCCATGCCCGAGGCAGGATTCGAACCTGCTGCCGTAGCGGTCGCCCGGCACCAGACTGCAGCGCCTAGAACCGCACGGCCACTCCGGCCGGCAACTAGGTAGCAGATACGGCCCAATTAAACAGTCTTCAACAACACCGACCCACACATTAACGAAGAACCGTACTTGATGAGCGCTAGTAACTGTGCCATGTGGGTTATCCTCACTCCAAACATGCGAATTGTGCATATTGAAGACTCCATCACGCCCGAACGTTGCTTCATCGGTAAACAACACAGAGGATGGAAATCTAGGATGCATTTCACACTGTTCCAGGTACCATTGCGAAAATTGTGCTCTGGGTGGATAATAAACTGGTTCCAGGTTGTGGAAACGCTGTAAGTGAAATGGACGTAACAATTGCTCTCGAAGGACTGTTCTTACAGTCGTCTGATTCGTCCCCATGTGACGTGTAATTGCACGAGTGCTGATTAAAGGATCGCGTTCCACATGCTGCAAGACAGCTTCCTCAAATTGCAGCGTCTTACAGTGCGACGGCATCCCCGTCCAGGTAATCCGCAAAATGACCTTGTCTCAGGCTGACGTTGGTACACAGCATCAAATGTCGTATGATGCGGAGTACGGCGATTAGGATATTGTTGTCGATAAACCCGCTGTGCAGCTCGTCCGTTGTTTTGCGCTATATAGTACGCACCAACCATATCAGTGTACTCACTCCAGGTGTATCGCTCCATTAGTAAACAGAGACAATGCGCTACTACACTGGTGGACAGCAGTTGCCTACAACTGAAGAGAGTAACGCGCCGTCTAACTACTGAAGATCGTAATACGGCCTCTATCAACTGAAGAGCGTAATACGGCCTCCAACGGTTTAAATAATCCTCGTATGAAAAAATGACAGTAGGGAAAAGTATTTGTTTTGATGTCCCCTACAATCTCCCAGAGTTTGTCTATTTAAATACTTTTCACCCTGTACACATACGTCAGCATTTGAGAGAGGAGGTGTAGTTGGGCTCAAAGAAGCCGATTGGAGTAACCGGCGAATCGCTCGACATTTGAGTAGGACTGACGCTGCTATTCGACGACGTTGGCACGAATGGGTGATCCATGGCAGTAAACAGCGTTAAGAAGGAAACGGTCGACCTAGAGAGACGACACAACGACGGGACCGATCAATCGTCAGAGGGGCACTCAGAGCCGCGGATTCGTTATTATCATGGGTCCAACGTACAACTAGTGCTTCAATGACCATTAACAGGCAGCTCACAGGAAAGGGGCTGAGCTCATGGTACCCCACTGCGTCGACTACCATTGACTTCTGTACACCAAGAAGCCCGTTTCCAGTGATGTATGGAATCTCATTGATTGGAGAATAACTATCAGCCACACTTCGAAATGAGGTCCACTGACCAGCGAAGAAGTGTCTGGAGACGCCTCAGACAGTGGTGGGATACCAATGCCACTGTCGCCCTCCATACGGCCCAAAAGCCAGGAGTGATGGGCACTTGTGCCATTTTGTTTCATAGCAGTACCTCCTTGGCTGCCATACGCCGCACTCTTACAGCACAGCGGTACGTCGGCGATACTCTACGCCCTGTTTTGTGGCCCTTCTTGGCAAACCATCCTGTGCATACATTTCAGCAAGATAATGTCTGCTCGATTACGGTGACAGTATCTACTGCTCAGTTTCGTGTTTGCCAAACCCTACCTTGGCCAACAAGTTCGCCAGTAGTCTCCCAAATACATTTGGAGCATTATTGGCAAGGCCCACCAATCACCTCGCTGTTTTGAGGCTCTAACACGCTAACGGAACTGAATTTGGCACGATATCCCTCAGAAATGCATTTAACTACTCTATCAACCAATGTCAAGCCGAATCACTGCTTTCATAAAGGCCAGAAGAGGACCAATGCGTTATTGACTTGCTAAATTTCTGAAGCTCTTTCTCTAGAATAAATCATCCCATTTCCCTGAAACAGTAGCAGTAAATCTACTGATATCCGCCCCATTCGGATAATTCCTTCGTGGTACGTCGTTTTTTTCTTTTTATCTTAGATTTTTTAATAACTGAGATGAAAGCAGGACTCTTCAGACAGGCTATGCAAACCATGTTTCACGTCTGTAGGTCACGCGTGCCTCAAACGGTTTGGCTAGCTCCAGCTTGTAGAGATTAACTGGCGTCCGATGGAGCAATAGCAGTACACTCGTATTTGAAGTGCATTTAAACCCAAGAGCATTCCTAAATATTGGAACAGCTTCCTTTGGTTATCCGTTCACAATCTCTTTGCCCCACCACCAAAGTGGTAAGATTTGGGTGAAAATAAAAGAAAGTTCTACTATATCTTGGCCTGCCCATTTTTATAGAAAATTAAGCTTGTGTGTTATGCAGGGTGAACATTAATAAAACCGACAAGCTGCAGGGACAGATTCCTGACTGTAAATTGAGAAAGAAAGGACCTAGGAACATGTGTCCGGAAATAGACGGTGTGCTAGCAACGACATCAAATCGTCCCAGAATACAGTCAGAACTGCATCGCAGCCACATCACAACACATGTTCAATGTAGCCTTCACGGGACTGTTGGTGATAGGGATAGTTGTCATGGAGGTGACACTTACGCCACGTTGGCAGATCACTTGCTTGAGGCTTGTACTAGGGTCCGTCTTAATGTCCTGTAGAATCTGGTATTCCAAATCTGGTGCAGGCACAGCCCGCCGCCTCCCTACATGTTCTTCTGTCTGAATGGTCCTGTCCTCACACAAAAACCCAAAAACGGCTTGAAATGTTGTGTGAGGTTCGTGTCTGTGAGGGTACTTATTGTAGTATAGCCCTGCTGCCTCTCGACGGTTTCCCTCTGCTTGGCAGTACACAAACACCATCTTGGCTTCTTCCCAACTTAAATAACGGACCATTCAGTCGATTACAGTACGGTGAGTCAATTACACAGCCTGCAACACACAATGAACACATAGCACGTAGTCAGAGAAACAGCCATTCGTCAACGCTGCCTACCGTGACAAAGATGCATTTCTGGACAAATGCTCACAGGTCCTTTTTTCCATTTCCGGTCGGTACCCGTCCCTGTAGTTCGTACCTTTCATTAATGTCCACCCTGTATACTGATATCATACAGCTACAGCACCAAGCATAAGTCATCATCAGCTTCAGGTAAGTGGAAGGACACCCACTAGTCGATCACAGTTATTCTGCGAAGAGGAAAGCACCTGCGGCCTAACAAGTGACAAGGCGAACCTGTTGTGAGTTGGAATTTGCTGGTCGCTGCGGAGATTGAGAGAGTGGATGTATGACGTCAGGCTAGTCATCAATAATAACCACAACCGTGAAACAATTCCCGATTTTCGCCAAGGTAAGAAGCAACACACGGTAGTCAGCTGCACGGTTTTAAATATCTAAATGTGGAAAATATAAGCTTATATTACGAGCTACTTTGTGAGATATACAGGTAGTTTGGTGACTAAATACAATGCAAGTAGTTGATTAATCAAAAACTTTAAAAAAGAAGTAACTTCTAACGCTAAACACGTCTCTTGAAAACTTCGCGCCACCCACTAGAGTGGGTAAGAGCAACTTAGTGTTTCTGTTAATGCACTATGACTGAAACGAGAGCTTGATATCACTGTACAACCATTAATTAACTAATTCAAGTTCTTCAGCACAGAAAATAGTGAACGTTGTGTTAGAGCTAAGGATTATACGATGCCTAATATATTTTTTGTCTTAACTACGCATTTTGTCATTAAAATCAGGTTATTTTTTGCATAAATTATTAATTAACACATTCCTACAAACCAAGAACCCAACGAAGAACCGAAACCCCACATAAAAAATACTGCAACATCAGTTCAGTCCCATTCATAATATTTGTGATAGAAATTAGATTCTCCATAGAATTTATTCAAGTTGATGTCCATACGTTTTGTACAAAATTTATAACTTATAGTTTCGTTCCCATTTAATATCAGTGGCAAGGTACAAAACAAACAAGTTTTAAGGGCACATCAAATGGGCTAGAGACCGGGACTGTATGGAAGATTTGTAACTTTCTTGGCAACATGTGGGCAGGCCCATGCGATTTCCAGTTCCTTGAAGCCCTGATAAAAGACATTCGCAGCCGTCGATTTGCTTCGGACGAAGACATGGACACCTGGGTAGAACCATCTTCCGGTAGGCTACCACAATTATTTCTCCGTGAAGGCTTTGATCACCGTGTCTCACACTGAGATACGTATGCTAACAGTTGTGGCGATTACTATTGAAATAATAAACAGTTTACTTACTTTTTACAACCGTCTCCTCTTCATTTGTGTGCGCCTTATAAATCCGCACGTAAATGAATTTGTGCGGTTATTACAGTTAATCTTCGCAAGTGCAAGGGGAAACAGTCTACGAGTATTATTTATCAGGAGCAAACGATTGATCATTAGAATGTTATAATCCCATAAGGAAACACTAGCGAATTATGGAAGTCACAGACCAAGAACTTCTGATAAAATGGATACCTTCTTGAAGGTAACTGACCCTGCCATGCAATTTGTATAATAAGTAACTACTCTAAACGCAAACAGTTATCCATTAACTCGGCATATGGCATCAGCGAAACATAATACATCTAATAACTCGGTGGTCTTCCTTCAGCAAACGGGAAAACTCAGCATACTCGTCAGCGTCATCAGTGCTGTCATTGCAGTAACTTCCGGATATCTGAGTCAGAAATCAACACGGTACTGTCCACTAACTGACAACCACATACTAACTACAATAAATTGCCAATATCTGCTAACTTTAGCCTACAACTGCCCCACTAGACTCAGTACAGGTACAGGAAAAACCTAACTTTGTAACCACGTCTCTCTAGAGGGCGTCAGTAATCCACACATCTCCACAGTTAGAAGGGAAATGCACATCTCTGTTTTGAGTATACAATCGTAATGACAACACATAAGAGCTTCACTGGTCAACCATATCACAGAAATTCGGTAGCAAAACATTCCTTCCTCGGTACTGAGCAATGCGGATAACCCATCATGATTCATATACAATAATTGTATCATTTTAATCAATCAATCATTGACACACCCAACCCCATCTTCTGGTCACTCTTGCTCTCTAATATTTCAATACCATGATAGAGTGATGGCAGTGGAGCTACATTTACGTTTAAGCAGAAGCAGAGTACCATAGAGTGGAAAAAATTAATTAGCTTCGACAAAACTAGAACATACGAGGGAACATTCCGAAGTGTCAATAACGACCTTGATAAAACTTGGGGGATGTCTGTAATACGTATTTTTTTGTTCCTGTCCAGTTTCATGTTTAATATCGATCGATGCTGATGATTGGCTGCACACTTTCCCACAGATGACTGATATGAAATTTGAAGACACCAATTCTCTTAAAGTTGACTTCGTCTGTAAATAAGATGGATGACACAAATCCCGGAATCGTGGTTGTCTGGTGAAGAAACTAGTGACAAAACTTCTCCAGATGGGGAACGTCTGTTGTTAGGAAGCCCTGCACACGCTGTAAGAGATAAGGGTAATAATAATTGTCATGGAGAATGTTCCACTCGGTCGTCTGACACCCTGTTCTGGCGGGCGACCTGCGTGGTACTGACACGGCGGTCGCCTTCCACAGTGTTAGACACATTTTCCTCCAAGTCTGATGTCCAAACATTTCGGATACGTCCTTCACGATTTCCTGCTTCCTGAAACGACCGTGTCTCAGACAATCGGCGAAACACTGTTGCAAACAACGAATGCTGTGGTTGTTGTCGGCGGGGATAGGTCTCCTGATACAACATTGCTGCATTTCCGTAAGCAAACATCATGTCAGCAAGCTCTCGATGTGAACACGGAAACAATGTATGCAACGCTGTATCACATCCATTACAAGGTGAGTCAGCAAGAAAAATGAATGGGATCCATCATTACCAATTACTATGGCAGGAGAGGACGCTAGGGCATGAAGTACAAGAAATAGTACCACCCTCTAAGAGGCAACAATGCATATTGTAACTGTGGTTCAGTGCCGTACTCGTAGCGTTAAGACTGAGTGCTCATTCGAAAATTTCACTAGATACAAATACTGTACCTTAAGAATATAGCGTAATTACTAACAGCCACCTTGCCTGCCACATGCCCCTGTAGGGCTAGGGCTAATGGACAGTCCATTGGATGGCCAATGTAATTCTATAACACAATTAAAAGAAGTGTTTAACAATTCGGTGCAATAATTGTCCTGTCTATCCCATTAGAACTCCTATTAGTTGGACCCGTTCACAGATCCAACAAACAACAATACCACAAGCAACTCAAACGCTTCTAAAACCAGTCATTGTGCCGCAACAGGGACGAACTAAGTAATCAGGAGCACACAGATCCAAGAAGCGGCCAAAAAGCCAATATACTTTCTCCGCTGAGGCGATCGACCGACGTACCAACGGTCGTTCCCCACGAAGTCACAGGCAGGCGAAAGGGTGCAAGTGAATCGCGAACTGACAGCTTGTTACCAAGAGGTCATCTCGACGAGTGGCAACACAGTGGGATACGACGGCAACATACTTTCGATGGAAAATCAATAGCCATCAACCTCTCGAGGAACTTGGTCACTACCCGCACAATCGGCCAACCGTAGTCCCGGCTGCTTCAGCTCGGAGCCTTGACTCCCTCCCAGGGCTGTCCAAACGAGACTCGCTCGCCGCGAAAATAAGGCCCACCTGTCGCGGCATGGCCGCAGCTCCACCTGACGACCAACCACAGGAAGTCACCCAGAAGAGAAATAGATACGAGCCAACGCGGGTCAGTAAGTAACTCTTAACGAATTGAGTTACAAGAGTTCTGTAGTAAAAAAATTTTGTTTCCTTTCTTTAATGAACTGTACAGACAATTGAGAGACTTTTCATTTTTTTTTTCTGGGCAGTAATCCTTATCCTCATATTCTTCAAACTGTCATGAAATATATACGTTCCTCTGAGTGTTCATTTTGTCTTATGTTGATGTACTTTCTTCGTTATTCAGTAACTACAATGAGAACGTTCAGAAAGCAAAGCAACACATGTTTTGATGAAAGAAGGTTTATTTTCTTCAGGATTCAAGTACACCATATTATTCTCCATTCTTATGGGTTGTTTTAGGTCTTCAGCCAAGAGCCCGGTTTGATGCAGATCTCCATGCCACCCTATACTGTACAAGCTTCTTCATCTTCCAGTACGTACTACAACCTACATCCTTCTGAATCTGCTTAGAGTATTCATCTCTTGGTCTCCCTCTACGATTTTTACCCTCCACGCTGCCCTCCAGTACTAAATTGGTGATTCCTTAATTCCTCAGAACATGTCCTACCAACCGATCCCTTCATCTAGTCAAGTTGTGCCACAAATTCCTCTTCTCCAGAATTCTATTCAGTTACGTATTCTACTCACCAAATCTTCATTCTTCTGTACCACCACAATCCGAAAGCCTCTATTCTCTTCTTGTCTGAACTATTTATGATCTATGTTTCACTTCCATACATGGCTACACTCCATACAAATACTTCCAGAAAAGACTTCGTGACACCTAAGAGTATACTCCATGTTAATAAATTTCTCTTCTTCACAAACGATTCCCTTGCTGTTGCCAGTGTACATTTAATATCCTCTCTACTTCTACCATCATCAGTTATTTTGCTCTCCAAATAGCAAAACTCATCTACTACTTTAAGTGTCTCATTTCCTAATCTAATTACATAATCATCACCTGATTTAATTCGACTACACTCCGTTATCTTCGTTCTCCTTTTGGTGAGGTTCCTCTTATATCCTCCTTTCAAGACACTGTCCATTCCGTTCAACTGCTCTCCCAGGTCCTTTGGTGTCTCTGACAGAATTACAGTGTCATCGTCAAACCTCAAAATTTTTATTTCTTCTCCATGGATTTTAATTCTTACTCCAAATTTTTCTTTTGTTTCCTTTACTGCTTGCTCAATACACAGATTGAATAACATCGGGAACAGCCTACAACCCTGTCTCACTCCATTCACAACCACTGCTTCCGTTTCATGCCCCTCGACTCTTATAACTGCCATCTGGTTTCTGTACAAATTGTAAATAGCCTTACGCTCCATGTATTTTACCTCTGCCACCTTCAGAATTTAAAGAAAGTATTCCAGTCAATATTGTTCTTTCTCTAAGTCTACAAATGCTAGTAACATAGGTTTTGCCTTTCCTTTATCTACCTTCTAAGATAAGTCGAGGGTAAGAAGTGCATCACGTGTTCCTACACCTACGGAATCCAAACCGATCTTCCCCAAGGTCGGCTTCTACCAGTTTTTCCATTAGTCTGTAAAGAATTCGTGCCAGTGTTTTGCAGCCGTGACTTATTATAGTTCGATAATGTTCACACCTGTAAACACCTGCTTTCTTTCGAATTGTAATTCTTCTTGAAGTATGAGGGTATATCGCCTGTCTCATTCACCTTGAACACTAGATGGTAGACATTTGAATGTATGTGGAAAGTGAATGTCTTAGTAGTAAGAAGAAAGCTACCTCCTTAACGCTTCAACCACTAACCCCACTTCTTCTGCGTAAGGGGTCGTGGATAGTAACAATGCACAGGCAGAATCCCAGCCTACTGATCTTTTTCCCTGTGAGTTAATTTTAGATTGGGAAATCAGCGCCAGCCTCTCCCGAGGCTATTAGCAGTTCTAATGCAATGTTGTCTATTCCCAGGGCATTATTTCGACTCAGGTCTGTCAGTGCTTTGTCAAACTCTTCACGCAGTATCGTATCTCCCATTTCATCTTCATCTACATCCTCTTCCACCTCCATAATATTACCCTCCAGTATATCGCCCTTGTATAGACCCTCTATATACTCCTTTCACGTTTCTGCTTTCCTTTCTTTGCTTGTGATTGGTTTTCCATCTGAGTTCTTGATATTCATACAAGAGGCTCTCTTTCCTCTCTAATTTTCCTGTAGGCAGTATCTGTCTTACCCCTGGTGATATATGCCTATACATCCTTACATTTGTCCTCTAGCCATACCTGCTTAGCCATTTTGCACTTCCTGTCGATTTCATTTTTGAGAAGTTTGTATTCCTTTTTGCCTGCTTCACTTACTGCATTTTTATATTTTCTCCTTTCATCAATTAAATTCAGTAACTCTTCTTTTACCCAAGGATTTCTACCAGCCCTCGTTTTTTTACCTACTTGATCCTGTGCAGCCTCCGCTATTTCATCTCTCAAAGCTACCCACTCTTATTCTACTATATTCCTTTGCCCCGTTCTTGTCAATCGTTCCCTAATGCTCTATCTGAAACTCTCTACAACCTCTAGTTCTTTCAGTTTATCCAGGTCTTCTCTCCTTAAATTCCTACCTTTTTTGCAGTTTCTTTAGTTTTAGTGTATAGTTCATAACCAATAAATTGTGGTCAGAGTCCACATCAGCACCTGGAAATGTCTAACAATTTAAAACCTGGTTCCTAAATCTCTTACCATTATACAAACTATCTGAATTTTTCCAGTGTCTCCACACGTACAACCTTCTTTCATAATTCCTAAACCACGTGTTAGCTATGATTAAGTTATACTTTGTGCAAAATTCTATCAGGCAGCTTTCTCTTTCATTCCTCGCCCCCAATCCATTTTTCACCTACTACTCTTCCTTTTCCTACTATTGAATTCCAGTCCCCCACTACTATTAAATTTTCGTATCCCCTCACTATCTGAATGATTTCTTTTATCGCATCATACATTCCTTCAACTTCTTCATCATCTGCAGAGCTAGTTGGCGTATAAACTTGTACTCTTGTGGAAGGCGTGGGCTTTGTGTCTCTTGGCTGCAATAATGCGTTCACTGTGCTGCTCTTAGTACTTTACTTGCGCTTCTATATTTTATCCATTATCAAGACTACTCCTGCATTACCCCTATTTGATTTTGCATTTATAACCCTGTTTTCACCTGACCAGAATTCGTGTTCCTCCTGCCATTGAACTTCACTAATTCCCACTATATCTAACTTTAAAATTTTCTGACCTACCTGACCAATTAAGGGATATGACATCGATCCGTAGAACGCCAGTTTCGTTTTCTCCTTACAACGACGTCCTTCTGAGTAGTCACCACCCGGAGATCCGAATAGTGGATTATTTTACCTCCGGAATATTTTACCCAAGACGACGCCATCTTCATTTAGCCACACGGCAAAGCTGCGTGCCCTCGGGACAAATAACGGCTTTAGTTTCCCCTTGCTTTCAGACGTTCGCCGTACCAGCACAGCAAGGGCGTTTTGGGTAATATTACAAGGCCAGATCAGTCAATCGTCCAGACCGTTGCCCCTGCAACTACTGAAAAGGCTGCTGTCCCTCTTCAGGAACCACACGTTTGTCTGGCCTCCCAACAGATACCCCTCCGTTGGTGCACATACAGAACGGTTACTTGTATCGCTGAGGCACAGAAGCCTTACCACCAGCGGCAAGGTCCATGGTTCATGGTGGTTGTGGGGGGTGGGGGGGGGGGGGGGGGGGGAGCTACAAAATCCTATTTCTGAACATGGTTTCCTTTCAAGGCGACGGCCTTGCGCCACCTTCCTGGTAAGGCCTCTAGGCCTGCTTGGTACCACTCTACTGTTCGACGTCGAAACTAAAACCTTGTTCCATCAGTAACTTCCCCATCATCCATTTACTACTTCCCGCAGAGTGCACCCTTCATTGGTCCTGCAGTGTCGTCGCGGTGACGAACACATTACTGGGTCCACAGCAGTGTGCAGCCGAGGCATGCGGGAGATCGTACAGGTTTGCGCGACCTTGTTGGGATGATGACAGACGCGTATCCCGAGGACTCACCGTGCTTTGATTCACTGCCAGGGCTCCATAGATATTCTGCAAGGGCCTATTCATATCTACGAAGTTTTGGTTTTCTGCTAAAAGAAACACAATGACAGCTCTGCTAGGAACATATTCCCGTTACAGACGCCATTTTGAAACCTATGTGAAGCGTCGCCAACAATCGGAACTTCATGAAGCTGTAGGTACTGAGGTGGGAATATTCCATGATGTCCCACAGCAAATTCCGCATTTTTTGAACCGAAATTGGCCGAGAACTCAAAATGTGTTGCATTACCTATTCAACTGCCCCCGTAACTGTAAGAATGCTCTTAAGCTACTTTACTTTTGCAGACACACACACACACACACACACACACACACACACACACACACACATGATTTTTTCATATTTTGTTTGCGAGGCATTTTTTACATCCTTTTTCATTCGTTTCTATCTTAATATGAGTTATAACTGTTTTTTGTAGTGGTGTTCTTATTTCCATGATATGTATGTTTAATTTCTTCCTTCATTGCTGAGCTGAGGGCACTGAATTAGCAATATATGGTGGAGCCTCTAACAATATGTAGAACCAAAAACATTTAGCAAAATTTTTTTAAGAGAGAGGAGAAATGATGGAAAGAGTCAATTTTTTGCCTCATTTCATTAATACATTAATGTGACGCTACCCTGTCAAATCTAAAGAAGGCCGCATGATGCACATGTATCGAAACTGCACCGTCTTGCGTTGATCTTTCGGTTAGCAGGTGGCCAAATGTGTGACAAGTCTCTCAGGAGACTGTTTGGTTGTAGCTGTCAACCAGAGTCTTCGTCGCGAGAATTTGTTTACTTCAATTACACGTTGTGTTGTAAGACTTTATCTGTGACTTCTGTCGACGTTCTGGTCGATTATGCAGTCGTCGTTTGCTGGCCGCTGTGCAATTTTCACTATACGTTGCTGCAATTGTCGGTGAGATCACAACACGTTTTTGGCTTATGCAGCACATTGGAGTTGTTTAGGAGGAACCTATTTTCTCATTTTACACAGGTTATATCGTAATGTCGCATACGTATACAGTCGAAAGCACATGATACTACAAGAAAAAGTCTCCGTAAACATGGGCACGCTAATGCACCGTTTGCGAGATGGTTGTGACTTTGTGGTTACCATCCACCAGTGACTTAAACCTGTGGAAACGTCATCCCAGTTACGAAAAGGTAACAATATTGAACAACATTTAAAAAAGTTATTAGAGGTACTACGGTAGAAGTGCAGCAGCTTTGAATGATGATAACAGTTACACAATTCTACCCACAGTTAAAGGAGGTGTTCAAAATGTCATCCTTGTACCAGGATGTAACAGGTCTGTAACCATTGCGTAGTATGTTTCGAATCCTTTTAAGCACGCATGAGTCATTTCGAAATACTTGATAAGCATTGACAACTGTCTGCTCCAGGTCTTCAAAAACGTTAACCTGAGTGGCGTGGATTGCACCTTTAAGTTGGTGCCAAACACGGAACACGTGGAGTTCAGACCAGGCGATCATGGAGGCCACGTACAGGTCCTCTTTCTCCAATCCATCTTTGATCGTAGCAGAGCATTATATGCCGTCTCACCATAGCAGCAAAATGTGCCAGCGGTCCATCATGCATGTACCACGTACTCTGACGTTGTTCTTAGGGAACATCCCGAAGTACTCCTGAAAGATGACATCACAGGAACTGAAGGTAATTCAGTCTACTGAGAGTATTTCTCTGTTTGTTTGGTATGCATGTATGGTCCAATAATTGTATCACCTAGTACTCCCAACGACACATTCAGTGAGATACGTACCTTATGTGGAGACTCAGGCACAGCTTGTGGGCTGGAGCCTACATGACTCCGAATGTGGGAACAGTGACAGTTAAACACACTATAACGAGTAAACTCTGCTTCATCTAAAGATAAAATGTTATTGTCAAACGTAGAGTAGCCTTCAGCGTGTTGTGACATCCAAGAACAGAACATTACGTTAGGACCAAAGTCCACCTCACTAAGGAACTGAACTCCTTGGAGTTGGTATAAATACAAGTACTTTGTGATTTAACTGCTTGCGCCTTCATGTTTACTTATTGAGATTACATCTGAACCACGTCGTCGGCTTCCTTTCTGTTAGAATGAATTTATGCAGTTCATCTTCTTATTTTAAAATATAAAGCATTGAGCGTAAGCAAAACATGCAATAGCAAGTAAATATACCAGTAGGGAACAGAATGTCAACAAGCCGATGCAGCACAATCCCTACAACGAGGCTCGGGCAAGCGAACACCATAGTGTTTCTTAATAAGTAAACATGAAGGCGCAAGCAGATAAATCACAAAGTATAACTTACATACATAACCATATCAGCACAACTAATCAGGTGACAATTATAATTTAAATGAATAGGCACAGCAGATACATAACAAAAAAAATATGACGTAAGTGAAAAAGCAGAGCAGCCAAGCGACGCATAATAAACATAAGTAACAACCCTGTTCATTAATCAATCATTGTCAAAATCAGTTAACACAAAGCATAAATCACGTAATCGCTAGCAGCAAATTACGTATAAAGTACATACCTAAGTAGAAATATGTCACCTGAAAAATAAACTCAATTAATAGTTACCTTTTTGGTTTATTACTTTCTTCTTCGAAATTACATTCTTCCTGAACTTTTCTCGATAGCAAGTCCTCTTAACGTCGGACACACACAGAATTTACCTGAAGTTCTTAAGTATTTTATACAACTGTATCCTGGAAAAAACTGAACGTTAATAACATAAGTTATCAAGTCACTATAGCTTTCTAATGAATTTAATCGGAGAAATTATACTGTGTATTTGTTTACGGCTGTCTGTGCATTCGCACTGAGCGCTCGATCACCTGTACGTAAGCGTGACGTAGGAAGTAATTGTTTGTGGTCAACAACTGCCTTGCCCAGCGCGCAGACTGACTGTCGCTTTGTGTATGTGCCGCTGCCAAAACACGGCGCGGTGTCCTTGTATTCTCTGCGTGTCCACGCGCAACTGTTAATCTCTCAAAAGGATGTCATTCCAAAAAAATTTTAACGTTCGATATATGATGTATTCCCTTAGAGCGCAGTGATTTAAGAGTTTCTACTTCGACAGTGTTATCATGAATAATTTTGCGAACTCTATATGGACCGTTATAAAGCAGAAAAAATTTGCGACACAAGCCTTTTCCTTTGTGAGACAAACGATGAGACCAACTGACAAAGTTTTTAAACGACCAGGACGTTTAGCTGATTTCTCTCTTCTAGCTGCCGCAGATGCAATATCTTGCAGAGCCAGGTTCACAACTTCAGAATGCCGCAGTTTCCGTGTAGACGGAAAAGGAACTATTTCAGAAAAGCGATTTGTCGGTGCTTTATTTTTTAATATCAATATGGGCGGTAAAGAAGTTGAATCATTAGGGAGTTCATTCAGAATGTTTTGAAAAATATGAAGATACTGATCCCACGTTCTGTGATTATGATGACAATAAAGACGACACAATTTATTGATTTCTTTCATCCATCTCTCTGAAGCGTTAGATTGAGGGTGGAAAAGTGAAATGAAAATTGGTTTTATCTTATGACGCCGTAGAGTACGAAGCCAAATTTTAGAGTGAAACTGTGATCCATTATCTGATATAACTTTATCAACATTACCCACTTCTTTAAGAAAATGTTTGATGAAAGAATTAGATACTGAACGAGCTGTTGCTTTACGTAAAGGTGTAAAACACACATATTTTGATGTCAATTCCACTACTTCCGAAATGTACGCAAATGTAGTAGAACGAGCCACTGGACCGAACAAATCGACTGCAGCCATCTCCTTTAATTTTGCTGGAATGATAGGAACCAACAGTGCTCTGTGACAAATAGTTGGCGGCTTAGCCTTTTGACATAATTTGCATTTGGCAAGAAGAAATCGAATATGTTTTCCCATATTACTGAAGTAGCCATTTTCTCGTAATTTATGAAAGCATTTTCTGGGACCAAAGTGTGCATAACTGAAATGTGTATACCAAATCAATTTATTAACTCACTCATCAGGAATGCAAACTAACCAAACAAAATCGTCAACCGATTTTCGTTTAGAAAGAATATCATTGCGAATTAATAATGTTGTCTAATCGCTACGCTTTCCTTTCTCCTCCACTTCTCCTTAATGTCCTTCCAGATTGGATCCTTGTTTTGCCCTTAGCGATGTCCTGGAGCGAAGACGAAATAATTTTTTTTTTTTTTGTAGTTTTAGAAACAGGTAACACAGGACAAGCAATAGTTCTTACACATATACGAAAAACTGATTCACTAATGACATTCAATGGGCTCCCAGAATCAAAACTGCAGTGAACTTATTCTTACTCACGCTTACTTTAATAACAGGATGTAAAAATGCGTCTACATTATTTTCCTTTTCGTCTGGCAAAATATCTCTCATGTCTTCCAAGCGTACGTAGTGTAAAGTCGTAGCGTCATTACTTTCTGAACCGTCTATATTGCTGCCAGAAGCCGAAGCTACAAGTCATTGTCGATTGTTTGCGTCACGTCTTTGATTATTCGCGTCATTTCGCGGATCAATTTCTTCGATTTGCACTTGTCTCTCTGAATTTCTGTCACGTGGAGGATGCCAGTTAGGTTCCTCTGACTGTTGCATGTAAATTCTTGGTTGTGTCTGTTATTAAAATTTCTATTTTCCATGCTATCTGCATGACTACTTCTTGTGGAATTTCGACTGGCACTACTGAAATTATTGTTATATCTACTACCCTGGTTATTTCTGTAGTAAGAATTTCTATTATTGTATGAATAATTTCTGTCATGATGATACCGATTACGATTTCCGTATGATAGATCATTCCGGTAGGAATTTCTGTTATTATAATTGTCAGTGTAATTTCTGTTAGAGCGTCTGTTATCGTCATAAGGCTGGTATCTATTGTCTGTCTGTTTCGTCTGTCATTTTCAAAATTACCGCTATATCGTCCGTTACGATCATTGTCCCTTTTCTCTGAAAATCTATTGTGATTACCGTTACTGAAAAAATTACAATAAGTTCCGTCGTCTTTGTCATACTCAAGTTCTTGTAGCAAAGTCTTAAAAGTTTCATTGTCGTCTTTACATCTTCCGGCTAAAGCAATGTGTCTTATCGATTGTGGCAGCTTAGGTAAACAAATGCGAATTAATTCAGTCGGACTATAAGGGTTGGTAAAGGAATTGATTCTTTCGAATCATGTCTTCAAAGTATTCTGCCGACGTGCGGAACTCAGACTGTTTAAAATTACGCTGCATAATAAGACTATGTTTGACTCTGTCTTGCGTGTTTTCGGACCAATATGCCGATAGAAATGCATGATAAAATCATTTAAATTATTACAATCTCTAATAAGTGCGCGCATGCTCGTCGCCGGTTCATTTCTCATCAATATCCTGAAAACTGTCACTTTTGGGTAAAATAGTCATATCCGGGTATTCTTTCCTGACTCCTTTTCTAGATAGATTGATAGTTGAAGACTTGTTTTGATAGATACAAAGAATAGTAAAAGAGTAGGCAGCAGTGCAGAAAACTAAAAGGGAAATAGCACGACTACAGCTTGGGGCCCTGTGCACGCTACGGCACATATTCACTTAGTGTAGTGAATCCCCTGAGGACCTAAATAGCCACACATAAAATCCTGTTTGTGACCTAGTGCCAATTTGGCGGAAGTGCGTACATAAATTGATCTAACCATGAACATGGGTGTATGTCGTTATTGGAGTTGAAAAAAATCTTAAATTTCCAAGCAGTTAAAAAGTGTTTATAGTCAAAGTTTTTCCTCGTGGCGACAAAGACCTACCGCGTCTGTCCCAGTCCGAATGTCGATTATTATCAAGTTCGCGCGCCTGGCGGTCTCTTGTTGCATGTCGTAAATGAAATAAATTCTTTTCTTCAAAACCCGCTGCTATCGGTGATTCTAAATTTCTTCTACTGTCTTTTCCCACGATTTCGCTTTCGATTTGTTTAACTTGCTTTCGTAACGCCTCAAATTCCCATTTAACGCGTTCATTAAATTTTCCCTGATTTTCAACATGTTTATTTATGTTCTGGTACTCTTCTGTTTCTGCAAATGGCACTGGAGCTGTATCATCTGAATCTCTGTCCCCATTTAAACTAAGACTTCTCAATTTATCTGAAATCTCCTCAACCTTTTTCCGATAAGTCACCTATTTGTTCTTTCTGATTATTTACGTCTTCCGTAAGTGTCGCGACTTGGGTTTCAGTATTGACACATTTAGTAGTTAACTGTTCATATTGTTGTGTTAGGTTATTCATTCCGTCATTTGGTACGGATTCCTCGATTCTTTCAAATATTTCTTCCTTATCTTGTGCACGTTGCAAATTTAACTCTGGAAATTTTTGTACTATCATGCGATCTCTTTCTTCCTGTTCTCTGTTCTGTTCCTTTTGTCTGATTTCTATTGAAATTAATATATTATTGTGAGCATTCAAAATCGGTTGTACTTCTTCTCTAATTTCTTTCTTTAATTCATCTTTCATGTTTTTAAAACATGTCCCTATTCGTGAGTATAACCGTGTTTCCATTGTTCCCATATCAGTTTCTAACCGAGATCCCAAATTTAATATTGCACTCATCAACTGCTCCATATTAACTGGTTCGAAATTCTTTACGTCCCTAACATTTCCCGTAAAACTAACTTCCTTCGTCATAACTGTAAATCTATCTGTGTTCGATACTATTCCAGAATCTTCTGTCGTTAATCTCGTATTCTGTGAATTTTTTTATTCTGAAAAATTTTGAACTGGTTCCGGACTATTTTCCCGGCTTATTAAATTGTTCTCTACTTCATTATTCATCATACTGTTCTCCTTTGTTGGCGAGTTCACCATGTTAACAATTTCGTCATTCTGACTATCCATCATTTTTGCCTTTTTCATCGATCGCGTAATCATTTACAAAACATACAAAACTCGTCTCTATACGAAAATTACACACAACATAACGCTTTATCACCAACAATACCATCCACACGCAATGCTTCCCGACAAACACGATTAACGAACAATTAAAACCTTCACAACTGCACAAAATTGTCAAACCCGTATATGACTCATCAAAAATTATATTCTACAGAAATACCATTAGAAGAATGACAAGAGAACTACAAATGTTCAATTACCAAATCTACACATGCAATATAGACTACAATTACTAAACTACAAATTACTACAACAATACTACTGTCTGCTATTTTTACTATCAAAAGAATTCCAAGGGACGGTCCGAAGCAGCGGTCGCCACGTGCATGGGGCCTTAATTAAAATGCAATAATTTTAGTAGCTGTGTGTCCGGTTACGAAGTCTCGTAACCGGTTGGACCTGAGTAGTATTAGAACGCAATCTGACTGCATAAAATAACAATTAAGAATGACAAGAAATTTCCGTTAACACAATTGATTAATTAAGTCCCCTGCAACTATAAAAGCTACGAAACAACAAAGCACAAGTGTAACTGTTCTGTGTGTGGTAGTGTGATTCAACGTACATGTATCTGGCACGGTTATTCCTCAATACGACAAGATATTTTAAACACCATTTACAATTAACCAATTGAAAAACCAGAAATACTATAATTGCACATAGAAACCAGAATTACAAGTCTAATACATGAACACGAGCCAGATGCTTTGTTGACTGAACCTGTGACCAAGAGGCATTGTCATTAAACAAATGTGATTTTTTTTACCTCAATATATATTGACGAAAAATACACTGTGATCATTGCAACATCTTCGATCTATACATTACACTAACCGAACAGCATCTACTTTCTCACCCAACAGAACAACAACTGCACTCGACATCCTCTGAACTAGTACTGCTCTCGACATACTCTCAACCAGTGCTGCCCACGGCAACCTCTGAACTACTACTGTACCAGTGGAGGCGGCGGAATAATTATCTTTGGCGCAATCTCTGGCGCTGTGACTCAGTGTAGCCACCTTTTACTGTGCACGTTAAAGTTCATCATTTCTGATTTGACTGCATAATTATTTTCAATATCAAAAATTTATTTCTGATTAACAACTATCTGTTTCCTGTTGCACATGCGAAGGTTGTCTGTCGTCACAAGATACAATTTTTCATATGTCTGGTTATGAGTGCAAGGGACTTGCATACAGTACTAATCTAGTTTCTGTTAAAATACGAGACAACAGTGGTTTTAAAACTCTTACACAAACGTTCGAAAACATTCGTCCTGCTACAACCCTCTTCACATATTATATATGTAATTTCCATAAAGTAAGTGCTCAGTTTTCTATAAATACTTACGGGTGAATGTGTGAAATAGCAATAATGGAAAAAATTACAACAAAAGAAGTAAACTTCGTTGTACAACAGCATGTCCCTACACTACACGCAAGACATACTGAAAAAAAAAAAAATCTCTAAATCCACCCTATGCTGTGCCCCGTACCCAGACACTATGAGAATGTTGTGCAACGCATCTCAAAGACAAATGCTCAAGTAAAAGTGACTGACACATTGTACAGACTGCGAAATGCCAAAAGTGAAAAGCATAAAGTGGTGTACAGATAGCATAAACCAGCTACATCGAGATAGCTATCTGTATTTAATATATTTCATATCGATATCCGTGCTTTTCAATCATGATGAAAAAGCTCACATAGAATATACATTTCTATTTTCTATGAAATAATAAAAATTTCGTGGAACAACTTTTGTGATTTAAAACTAAGAAGAAATCGTAGTATGAAAGCATTTCCATGTGATAAAACCCAATTAAACTGTAATTCCTGATTGATCGACTTTATGCAATGAATATATTAGGAGTAACAGTAGGAGAACAAGAAATTGTCAGAGTTAAACTATCTGCAGTACCTAATGATACATAGTTCGCTTTCGTTATCGTCTGTACGCTTAACAGACCTCATTGTGTTTCTTACAGTATTTTCTATGATGTTTGTGTGACGTGTTCACTAGTATATTTCCATAGGCTAGGTATTTTCCTAGACAATTAATTTCAAGCATGTTTTTCCTCTTCAGACTATTACGAAATAAAATGGGTGTATGGCATTCGAACTATTAATGTTTGTGAGTTGAAAAGACAGGCAGCTTCTCAAAATACTTCCTCTGTGACTCTAAATAAATGGTAAAATTACGGATCTTCAATAAAAAGTGATTCTCTTAGAAGCGGAAGTAAAACACTGACAATAATTGGCGAAAAGTAATAAGACAGTAAAATAGCGCCTCTAGAGCTTCGAACAAGCGCCCGGTCCGATGGAGAGTGGGGATAGTAATCCGCGACGCTTACACGATTATTGGCTAACAGCTCCAACGCGCTGGCGTGCTGCCATCGGAAGACGCCAAATGGGCTCCCCGGGGATTTTTCCGGACCATTTACGTTGTCGTTACTGGCGCCGTTGCACACGATAATATGACGTCACGCAATGAATCTCCGCGTGCAGTAGCTGAGGGCTACGCTTCACGATAGACTACGCAGTCTGCAATAGCCTAGCGGTACCGAATTTCTCGTGTTGCGAATATAATCCTAAGATAAGAACTCATACCCTACTTTCTGATAACGTTTCGCGGCTGTGGGATTGGTAGATTAATTTAAACACCAATTGTGTTTGGGTTTTAGTGATGAATACATTTTCTTTCGAGAGTTACATATTTGAAATAACTGCAATACCGATAACTGCTTATGATCTTCCAAACTAAGTGCAACCAACGTGACAATATGGATTAATTTGTTAAGATGCACTCAACCGATTTTCAGGTTGTAATAAAATAATGTGCATTCCAACTTTCTGTTTCTTCGTACAGTTGTGTCCAAATTCATAATGAAAGTTGGAATGTATCAGTAATGTCTGTACTCAATATGAACGCTGCGTGTGTTAGGTGTCGTACAGTTCGATTAAGGCTGTCTGAAAATGGGGATTAACAGAGCACAGAGCAGGGGAATTCATTGACCCTCGTTATGAAACTCTATGGAGAAGCCAGATATACATCCGTAACTGTGGATTAAGCTGACTTTAAAAATTCATCATTGTGTAGTGTGGATAAGTGTATACGTCGTCCTAAATACACGTACAAGCAGCGATTACACATAACAGCACAACTCGTGGTACCTGAGGAAACTGACAGAGTCTATCTTCGAGATATTTTGGATTGGCTAAAAAACAATAACTTCACCGAATACCAGAGAGCCCACGATTAATTGCAACATTCCCGGCTGACATCGGCGAGTACGATTTTTGTCAAGAATAATCCAACCTGTTGTCGAGAGTTGTCAGACGTCTATCAGTGTGAACGACTGTGACGAAAATAAGGAGTAGACTCTATCCATTCAAATCCCGTATGACAGTGGCGTAGATTTGAAAGCAGAACATAAAAGTACAACGACAGTTATTACACAAGTATTAGCAAATTGGAGTGTTTTAAGATTTTGATTAATGACTGCCACTGGGGATCGAACAGTCAAACACGTCTTTCATTGTCCAACGACTATCAGGGTACGAGCACAATACATTGTTAAAATGAGAATAGATACAGTTGTGTGCTGAATGCATTTTCCAACACTAAAATCGGTTTATCTGTATTTTAAATTGAAGCAACTTACAAAATCGTTTATGCTCTGTAAAAAACTTATTCTCGGTCCTCTACATTTCAAATCAGTTGCTAGATACATGATAGTTGTTTTGGTATAACTAAGAACAATTTATTTTTCCGTCAGAAACGCAATAGTATTCGTGGAGAGACGTACTGGAAAACGATCAAACGATGGTTTCTTCAAATCTTCATACAGTCATATTTCCGCCTTAGTGCTTGAATCAAAATGGTTCAAATGGCTCTGAGCACTATGAGACTTAACATCTGAGGTCATCAGTCCCCTAGAACTTAGAACTACTTAAACCTAACTTACCTAAGGGCATTACACACATCCACGCCCTAGGCAGGATTCGAACCTGCGACCGTAGCGGCTGCGCGGTTCCAGACTGAAGCGCCTAGAATCGCTCGGCCACAGCGGCCGGCTAGTGCTTGAATCCATTCTGCCAACATTGGTGGTATAGTGCCAATGTAAATTATTTTCGTTGCTCCTGAACTAAGTTACCAGTGGAGCTTTGCTGATATAGATAAAGAATGAGTAAGTTTCGCACGATTTTCGGTCAAGTACTGCATATGTTCATTAAACATAAATTTAGAATCAATAAGTATACCTAATTATTTCAATCGTTCAACTTGGTACGGAAAATTATTGTTTAGAACGATACTAACTACTGATTCGCCTCTAAGCCTTCTCCTTGTTATTAGCATTACTTTCGATTTTTGCTCATTAAAATGGATTTTGTCGTTTTGGTCCCTAGCTGTGATTTTTTTCCATTCCTCTATTGATAAACTCCTCAGCAATAATGACAGTACCTGCTTTGTTCAACACCATTAAGCCATCTGCAGATGCTACCGATTTTGTGTTTGCTACGTAATTCAAATTAAGCAGAGCATTGTAATGCATATTCCTAAAAATATGGGTCACAGCAAGAGCCCTGTGGAAACCCTTTTGTCACCTTCTTTTCTAGTTTGACACTGTTAAACGCCAACACTCCTGTTCTATCACTGAAATAGTTTTTTGCTAGCTTATGTAAGTTCCTAGGAAATTCAAATTCTAGTAGCGCTTTAAGGATGCTGGGCCACCGACCTGCGTCAAAAACTCCCTGAACGTCGAGACTGACCATTATTACGTACTGTCCTTGTGAAGCAAAGGGAACTTCACAGCAAACATATACATAGCCAAATCCTTGCAAACAAACGAAAATTACGCGAAGCGAAATGTAGTGTGAGGAGGGCTATGCGAGAGGCTGTAAGTAGACTGTTTAGGTTTTTATATTGGTAACGCCACGAAGCGCTCCGTATGAAAATCACTGGCTGTCCTGTGTGCAGTCTGTGGCTGGTTTGCATTGTTGTTGGCTATTGTAGTGTTGGGCAGTTGGATGTTAACAGCGCGTAGCGTTGCGCAGTTGAAGGTGAGCCGCCAGCAGTGGTGGATGTGGGGAGAGAGATGGCGGAGTTGTGAGAGCGGATGATCTGGACAGAGACAGTAAATTTGTATGACTGGATGTCATGAACTGCTATATATATTATGACTTTTGAACACTATTAAGGTAAATACATTGTTTGTTCTCTATCAAAATCTTTCATTTGCTAACTTTGCCTATCAGTAGTTAGTGCCTTCAGTAGTTTGAATTTTTTTTTTAGCTGGCAGTAGTGGCGCTCGCTGTATTGCAGTAGTTCGAGTAAAGAAGATTTATGTGAGGTAAGTGATTCATGAAAGGTATAGGTTATTGTTAGTCAGGGCCATTCTTTTGTAGGGATTACTGAGGGTGAGATTGCGTTACGCTAAAAAATATTGTGTGTCAGTTAAAGCACAGTCAAGTTTAATTTTTCTAAGGGGACGTGTCAAGGCGTTCAATGAATTCGAAAGTAAAGTTCTATGTACTGACTTGGCAGAAAATCCTAAGAAATTTTGGTCTTATGTCAAAGCGGTAGGTGGATCAAAACAAAATGTCCAGACACTCTGTGACCAAAATGGTACTGAAACAGAGGATGACAGACTAAAGGCCGAAATACTAAATGTCTTTTTCCAAAGCTGTTTCACAGAGGAAGACTGCACTGTAGTTCCATCTCTAGATTGTCACACATATGACAAAATGGTAGATATCAAAATAGACGACAGAGGGACAGAGAAACAATTAAAATCGCTGGAAAGAGGAAAGACCGCTGGACCTGATGGGATACCAATTCGATTTTACACAGAGTACGCGAAGGAACTTGCCCCCCCTTCTTGCAGCGGTGTACCGTAGGTCTCTAGAAGAGCGTAGCGTTCCAAAGGATTGGAAAAGGGCACAGGTCATCCCCGTTTTCAAGAAGGGACGTCGAATAGATGTGCAGAACTATAGACCTATATCTCTAACGTTGATCAGTTGTAGAATTTTGGAACACGTATTATGTTCGAGTATAATGACTTTTCTGGAGACTAGAAATCTACTCTGTAGGAATCAGCATGGGTTTCGAAAAAGACGGTCGTGTGAAACCCAGCTCGCGATATTCGTCCACGAGACTCAGAGGGCCATAGACACGGGTTCACAGGTAGATGCCGTATATCTTGACTTCCGCAAGGCGTTCGATACAGCTCCCAACAGTCGTTTAATGAACGAAGTAAGGGCATATGGACTATCAGACCAATTGTGTGATTGGATTGAAGAGTTCCTAGATAACAGAACGCAGCATGTCATTCTCAATGGAGATAAGTCATCCGAAGTAAGAGTGATTTCAGGTGTGCCGCAGGGGAGTGTCATAGGACCGTTGCTATTCACAATATAGATAAACGACCTTGTGGATGACATAGGAAGTTCACTGAGGCTTTTTGCAGATGATTCTGTGGTGTATCGAGAAGTTGTAACAATGGAAAATTATACTAAAATGCAGGAGGATGTGCAGCGGATTGACGCATGGTGCAGGGAATGGCAATTCAGTCTCAATGTAGACAAGTGTAAAGTGCTGCGAATACATAGAAAGATAGATCCCTTGTCATTTAGCTACAAAATAGCAGGTCAGCAACTGGAAGCAGTTAATTCCATAAATTATCTGGGAGTACGCATTAGGAGTGATTTGAAATGGAATGACCATATAAAGTTGACCGTCGGTAAAGCAGATGCCAGACTGAGATTCATTGGAAGAATCCTAAGGAAATGCAATCCGAAAACAAAGGAAGTACGTTACAGTATGTTTATTCGCCCACTGCTTGAATACTGCTCAGCAGTGTGGGATCCGTACCAGATAGGGTTGATAGAAGAGATAAAGATCCAACGGAAAGCAGCGCGCTTCGTTACAGGATCATTTAGTAATCGTGAAAGCGTTACGGAGATGATAGATAAACTCCAGTGGAGGACTCTGCGGGAGAGACGCTCAGTAGCTAGGTACGGACTTTCGTTAAAGTTTCGAGAACATACCTTCACCGAAGAGTCAAGCAGTAAATTGCTCCTTCCTACGTATATCTCGCGAAGAGACCATGCGGATAAAATCAGAGAGATTAGAGCCCACACAGAAGCATACCGACAATCCTTCTTTCCACGAACAGTACGAGACTGGAACAGAAGGGAGAACCGATAGGGGAACTCAGAGTACCCTCCGCCACACACCGTCAGATGGCTTGCGGAATATGGATGTAGATGTAGATGGTTTCTTCTACGTAGTTCTTAACAGCAAACAATACTTCGACTGCCCCTTTCTGTGGATTAAATACGTACTGCTTAGAAGATTTTTAGAGAAATCATTGTGCATAATTCTGTTAATTTATAGCTTTTTCAATACTTTCCCTCCCTGTACAGAAAGCTGGTCGGAACGAAATTTGGACACTTCCATGCTGTCTTCTTTAGGAGGCTTGATAATGGGTACTATTTTCGCTCCTTCCCACAGTCTCAGAAAGCAAGCAGTCTTCAGGCAACTGTTACGCAAGGCTGTGAGGTAGCTGGGAAAAACGTTACACAATCGACAAATGATCTTACTAGTAACACCATTTTCACGAGGACTCTTGTTTGCAGACAAGTTCGTTAAGTTCGTCGAACAAGTACCCGCCAGAGTCTTTCAGGCTTTCGTCTCAAACAATAAGTTTTTTAGCTTGAGTAATACTTCCAGAATATGCTGTTGTGCGCACTCCTATCCTAGACTAAGTAACCTTGTGGTCGGAGCAAATCTTTTCTTCACCATACGTTCATTGGCTTAGCTTCGGCAGTAGATGGGAAGCGGCCGTGGATAAGTCACCTCTTTCCTTTACTACTTTCAAAAGTTGGTCCGTGGTTCTCCTCATTCAGCAAGTACGGATTAGGGGAAGCCACAATTTCTTCTATTTCCTTTCCTCTGCAGTTTGTTGCTCTATCATGCCAAATGCTAGTTCTTGCATTGCTGTCCATAGCAATTACTACACCAACTCCTTCATTGTAGGCTATCATGTCGTCAATTTTTCTCAGGTCATCTTTGGCGGATTTTGTGATGTGTAAGTACACGGTAGATATGAAAAATCACAAATTTTATTTTACTACTCCAAATACTGCATCTTCGTCGACAAGTGGCTGATCATTACGGAACCAATATTTTTATTGGTTTTCAGTATTGCAGCCAGTTGGCTTGTATCACCTGCCCTAAATATCTGGTAAACTCTAGCGATTCCTCCTACGTTTTGCTGATAACAATATGGTTTTTATACGAAAGTAATGTCGATCTGATCTACATCGACATTTATACCATACTCCGCAATCCACCTAATGGTGTGCAGCGGAGAGTACTTTTCTACGATTAACTAAGGCCTCTAGCCTTGTTCCACTCGCGAATAGCTCGTGGGAAGAATGATTGCCGTCCGCTGTGGCCGAGCGGTTCTAAGCGCTTCCGTCTGGAACCGCGCGAGCACTACTGTCGCTGCCCGAGCATAGATGTGTGTGATGTCCTTATGTTAGTTATGTTTAAGTAGTTCTAAGTTCTAGGGGACTGATGACCTCAGATGTTAACTCCCATAGTGCTCAGAGCCATTTGAACCATTTTTGAGGGATGATTATCCGCGGCCATCGGTATTGGCTCTAATTTCTCGAAGTTTCTCCTCGTGGATATTGCACAATAAGCTGCATTACTCAAACTGTTGCAGCTCTGGAGCGCTGTAGATTTATTTGTATACACTTGATGTGTTTTTAAGAGAACAAGTTGTTTGACTTGTACCTGGTATTGCCATTATTGATAGTCCGTGTTCTGCTTGCGTTGTGTACTGTTTACGTCTGACGTATTAACTCTACTGCATTGTTCTTGCTCGAATACATAGGTGAGGAACACATATCTCATTTAGCGGTAGTTTCTTTTATAATCGCACATTACAGTCGCTGTACGTCACGATGTTCGTTGATTGCTATAGTTTTTTGAAGCTATGTGAGCTTTAGTATTATATTCGTTAGTGTAGCTCAGTTCATGTAAGTCGTGACAGACACTGACGGATTCATTTGACAGATTTTTAATATGGCGTCCATTGGATGAAATATTGTTATTAGTGACGAATAAACTGTTGGCAGTATCCAGACTGTGTTGCAGACTCAAGAATTTTTGGAACTGCTTCTTGCACCAGTGGTACGGACTTTTGTGTAGTAGCAATATGTGCGAGAGCAGGAAATTCGCTTTTACCATTCGGAATAGTCAGTAACTGCGAGCGATCATTCTTGATATGGCCAACGCCTTTGCAAATTTTACATACGATGTTATCCATATCAATACACACACTGAAATACAGTAATTTAGTTCGTAGGAGATCTGAATCGTGGATGGTACGTTGCTTAAATAGTCGAACATGTATTGAACAGCGCGATGAAATTATTTTATATGTTAGCATCCCTAAACCCTGGAGATGATTGAAATGTCTCTAACGTACTGTAATATCCGTCCACATTTAGACATTTTGTTTAACAATTACAACATACTAATAAATGGAAATACATTTGAAAAAACAGCTCGTGGACTGCCACTTTCAAAACGTCTCATTGTTAGCACTACCCCTTTAAGGAACAAATTACGGTCTTGCAGTAATCGATCTACATTTTCCACAGTTCTTGTAAAAATACAAATATTGCTTCCAGATATGCGAGAGCAATGCGTAATATTGATTTCAGAAATTATATCACTTGCCGATTTTACGTAGTCGTCTATTAAAGCATTGGGAACATTTCCTATGATGAAAACTTTTTCTGATGAGGTCACATTTTCGGTAGAAACAGATCACTGATGTTTTGCTGGAACAGCCGGTGCTTGTTGAAACTATTCAGTCGTGGAAGTTTCAAGAGCGCGCCCATTTCCGCTTACGCTCGTAGCTTCGCTTGTGACAACTGACGGTAGCGCCGCACTGTAACCGTTTAAGGGGCTCGCCATGCCGACGAAGGAGCCGTATTTAATTCGATTACACAGAGATCGTATCCCCTGCACTCAAACGAATTAGTCTGCAGAGACTTGCAAATTAGACTGCAACACAATCAAGCTCACGAACGTTACAGTTGCCTTAAAGCAGTATTTAAAAGAGTTTTACAACAGGAAGTAGATACACGTGTTGGTATTCAGAAATCGCTTTTCAAGTTACTGCAGTAAAAAGTCTCATTTATGGCAACAGCTGTTTTCAGTACTAATGTTACGTAGATGTATGCACGTAATATCATTTACAAAGTACAACTTAAACTTCTAAAATTACTTTGACTTTAAAAAATCCAGCATACTTTTATCATACACTCCTGGAAATTGAAATAAGAACACCGTGAATTCATTGTCCCAGGAAGGGGAAACTTTATTGACACATTCCTGGGGTCAGATACATCACACGATCACACTGACAGAACCACAGGCACATAGACACAGGCAACAGAGCATGCACAATGTCGGCACTAGTACAGTGTATATCCACCTTTCGCAGCAATGCAGGCTGCTATTCTCCCATGGAGACGATCGTAGAGATGCTGGATGTAGTCCTGTGGAACGGCTTGCCATGCCATTTCCACCTGGCGCCTCAGTTGGACCAGCGTTCGTGCTGGACGTGCAGACCGCGTGAGACGACGCTTCATCCAGTCCCAAACATGCTCAATGGGGGACAGATCCGGAGATCTTGCTGGCCAGGGTAGTTGACTTACACCTTCTAGAGCACGTTGGGTGGCACGGGATACATGCGGACGTGCATTGTCCTGTTGGAACAGCAAGTTCCCTTGCCGGTCTAGGAATGGTAGAACGATGGGTTCGATGACGGTTTGGATGTACCGTGCACTATTCAGTGTCCCCTCGACGATTACCAGTGGTGTACAGCCAGTGTAGGAGATCGCTCCCCACACCATGATGCCGGGTGTTGGCCCTGTGTGCCTCGGTCGTATGCTGACCTGATTGTGGCGCTCACCTGCACGGCGCCAAACACGCATACGACCATCATTGGCACCAAGGCAGAAGCGACTCTTATCGCTGAAGACGACACGTCTCCATTCGTCCCTCCATTCACGCCTGTCGCGACACCACTGGAGGCGGGCTGCACGATGTTGGGGCGTGAGCGGAAGACGGCCTAACGGTGTGCGGGACCGTAGCCCAGCTTCATGGAAACGGTAGCGAATGGTCGTCGCCGATACCCCAGGAGCAACAGTGCCCCTAATTTGCTGGGAAGTGGCGGTGCGGTCCCCTACGGCACTGCGTAGGATCCTACGGTCTTGGCGTGCATCCGTGCGTCGCTGCGGTGCGGTCCCAGGTCGACGGGCACGTGCACCTTCCGCCGACCACTGGCGACAAGATCGATCTACTGTGGAGACCTCACGCCCCCACATGTTGAGCAATTCGGCGGTACGTCCACCCGGCCTCCCGCATGCCCACTATACGCCCTCGCTCAAAGTCCGTCAACTGCACATACGGTTCACGTCCACGCCGTCGCGGCATGCTACCAGTGTTAAAGACTGCGATGGAGCTCCGTATGCCACGGCAAACTGGCTGACACTGACGGCGGCGGTGCACAAATGCTGCGCAGCTAGCGCCATTCGACGGCCAACACCGCGGTTCCTGGTGTGTCCGCTGTGCCGTGCGTGTGATCGTTGCTTGTACAGCCCTCTCGCAGTGTCCGGAGCAAGTATGGTGGGTCTGACACACCGGTGTCAATGTGTTCTTTTTTCCATTTCCAGGAGTGTATAATACAAACTCTTTTAAATCACATTTAATTGGAAGTGATGGCCAAAGTAGTAGTGCAATACTGTTTGAACCACTATCGTTACTACTGCTTTTGAACACAGTAAGTACAGCTTTACTGTATGGATGAAATGGGAGATACGATACTGCGTGAAGAGTTTGACAGAGCACTGAAAGACCTAAGTCGAAACAAGGCCCCGGGAGTAGACAACATTCCATTAGAACTACTGACAGCCTTGGGAAAGCCAGTCCTGACAAACCTCTACCATCTGGCGAGCAAGATGTATGATACAGGCGAAATTCCATCAGACTTCAAGAAGAATATAATAATTCCAATCCCAAAGAAAGCAGGTGTTCACAGATGTGAAAATTACCGAACTATCTGTTTAATAAGTCACAGCTGCAAAATACTAACGCGAATTCTTTACAGACGAATGGAAAAACTAGTAGAAGCCGACCTCGGGGAAGATCAGTTTGGATTCTGTAGAAATGTTGCAACACGTGAGGCAATACTAACCCTACGACTTATCTTAGAAGAAAGGTTAAGGAAAGGCAAACGTACGTTTCTAGCATTTGTAGACTTAGAGAAAGCTTTTGACAATGTTGACTGGAATTCTCTCTTTCAAATTCTGAAGGTGGCAGGGGTAAAATATAGGGAGCGTAAGGCTATTTACAATTTCTGCAGAAACCAGATGGCAGTTATAAGAGTCGAGGGACATGAAAGGGAAGCAGTGGTTGGAAAGGGAATGAGACAGGGTTGTAGCCTCTCCCCGATGCTATTCAATCTGGATATCGAGCAAGCAGTAAAGGAAACAAAAGAAAAATTCGGAGTAGGCATTAAAATCCATTGAGAAGAAATAAAAACTTTCGGATTCGCCGATGACATTGTAATTCTGTCAGAGACAGCAAAAGACCTGGAAGAGCAGTTGAACGGAATGGACAGTGTCTTGAAAGGAGGATGTAAGATGAACATCAACAAAAGCAAAACGAGGATAATGGACTGTAGTCGAATTAAGTCGGGTGATGCTGAGGTAATTAGATTAGGAAATGAGACACTTAAAGTAGTAAAGGAGTTTCTCTATTTGGGGAGCAAGATAACTGATGATTGTCGAAGTAGAGAGGATATAAAATGTAGACTGGCAATGGCAAGGAAAGCGTTTCTGAAGAAGAGAAATTTCTTACATCGAGTATTGATGTAAGTGTCAGGAAGCCTTTTCTGAAAGTATTTGTATGGAGTGTAGCCATGTATGGAAGTGAAACTTGGACGATAAATAGTCTCCGCAAGAAGAGAATAGAAGCTTTCGAAATGTGGTGCTACAGAAGAATGCTGAAGATTAGATGGGTAGATCACATAACTAATGAGGAGGTACTGAACAGAATTGGGGGGAAGAGGAGTTTCTGGCACAACTTGACTAGATGAAGGGATCGGTTGATAGGGCATGTTCTGAGGCATCAAGGGATCACCAATTTAGTACTGTAGGGCGGCGTGTATGGTAAAAATCGTAGGGGGAGACCAAGAGATGAATGTACTAAGCAGATTCCGAAGGATGTAGGCTGCAGTAGGTACTGGGAGATGAAGAAGCTTGCACAGGATAGAGTAGCATGGAGAGCTGCATCAAACCAGTCTCAGGACTGAAAACCACTGCAACAACAACAAGTACTTGATTGAAAATCAACTGTAAATTTAACTACTTTTGGCTTCTTTTAACTAATCACAATCACAGAAGCAACGAAAAAAGAATATCAAATTTAAAAGAACGCAAAATCTTCAAGATTGGTAAAGGTCTACAGAAGTTCGAAATATAGCGCCTTCTTCAACGCGAGATGCTTTTAATAATTCCCGCAACGAAATTCTGTCTCGGAATCTGGCAGAAAACTCAAAGAGATTCTGGTCATACGTAAAGCACACCAGTGGCAAGACGCAATCAATACCTTCACTGCGCGATTACAACGGTGAAGCCACTGATGACAGTGTCACTAAAGCAGAGTTATTAAACACCGTTTCCGAAATTCCTTCACCAAAGAAGAGAAAGTAGATATTCCTGAATTCCTATCAAGAACAACTGCCAAGATGAGAAACATAAATTAGATATCTTCGGTGTAGCAAAGAAGCTTCAATTGCTTAAAAAAGGAAAGGCCTTCGGTCCACATTGTATACCAGGTTCCTTTCAGAGTATGCTGATACAACAGCTTCATATTTAGCAATTATATACAACCGTTCACTCATAGAAAGTTCCGCACCTAGAAAATTGCTCAAGTCACACCAATAACCAATAAGGGAAATGGGAGTAATCCTCTGAATTACATGCCCATATCACCAACGTCGATTTGCAGTAGGATTTTGGAACATATTATGTGTTCGAACGTTATGAATTACTTCGAAGAAAACGATTTATTGATACAAAGTCAGCACGTACACAGAAAACATCGTTCTTGTGAAACACAACTAGTTCTTTATGCTCATGAAGTAATGAGTACTATCGACAGGGGATGTCAAATTGATTCCATATTTTTAGATGTCCGGAAGGCTTTCGACACTGTTCCTCACAAGCGTCTTCTGATCAAACCGCGTGCATACGAAATATCGCCTCAGTCTTACGACTGGATTCGTGTTTTCCTGTCAGAAAGGTCACAATTCGTAGTAATAGACGGAAAGTCCTCGATTAGATTCACAGATAATATCTGGCGTTCCCCAAGAAAGTGTTATGGGCCCTCTATTGTTCCTGATCTATATTAATGGCATAGGAGACCATCTGAGTAGACCTATTAGATTTTTTGCAGATGATGCTGTCATTTACCGTCTTGTAAAGTCATCAGATGACCAAAACGAATTGAAAAATGATTTAGATAAGATATCAGTATGGTGTGAAAAGTGGCAATTGAAACCTGAATAAAGAAAAGTGTGAAGTTATTCATACGAGCACTAAAAGAAATCCGCTAAATTTCGATTACGCTAATAATCACACAAATCTTAAGGCTGTAAATTCAACTAAGTACTTAGGGATTACAATCGCAAATAACCTAAACTGGAACGATCACATAAATAGTGTTGTAGGTAGAGCAAAGCAAAGACTGCGATTCATTGGCAGAACACCTAGAAGGTGTGGTTGTGCCGATATATTTTTTAACATTGACATTCATAACCACGACCTCTCAATCAGTATGGACAAAATCAAAACGAGCACTTAAATTTGTCTGTGCTAGCGTTGATGTCTGATTTTATCGTGATGATCATTTCATCCTATGTAGGTGGGTGCCAACAAAATGTTTCAGCAATCGGAGGAGACAACTGGTTTTAATGATTGCCACTCCAATTCTCATTATGTCTGTTGCACTATCTCCCCTATTTCTCGACGGTACAAAACGAGTTGCCCTTCTTTGAACTTTTTCGATGTCATCCGTCAGTCCCACACAACAGTACTCGAGAATAGGGCGGACAAGCGTGGTGTAAGCAGTCTCCTTGATAATAAAATTAAAACATCATGGCTACTTCCCTTGTTGCAGCCGTGTCTTCCAAGGTGCATCTCCACATAGTCGTCAAAATATAAAAAACTCTAAAATGGTGTCGCCTATGGTGTTCAACATCTAACCACATGGCTCTCTCCTCTGTCGTCTACGTTGATACCACACACCACGCGTGTCGTGTTTGGCTACGTGGTGTTTCAACGAAGACGCACGGGCGGTTTACGACGATACAGGAGAGAGCCATGTGGTTAGATGTTGAACACCATAGGCGACACCATTTTATAGTTTTTTACATTTTGACGACTATGTGGAGATGCACCTTGGAAGACACGGATGCAACAAGGGAAGTAGCCACGATGTTTTAATTTTATTATCAGTCTTATTGTGCCTGGTGCATGTTCCATTTTAGCGAGTTTTAACAGGTTCTTTTACTTTTTATTACTCTCATGATGGAAGCTTGACTTCCGAAACGCGTCCATCTTAGTGTTTTACACTATAAACAAATGGTTGAGCCGATATGTTTTTTTAATATTAAGTGCTCGTTATTCCCGCGGGCTGTTCGAGATTGGAACGGTAAAGAGACAGCTTGAAGGTGGTTCATTGAACCCTCTGCCAGGCACATTTGTGAATAGCAGAGCAATCACGTAGATGTAGATGAAAGTTACTGGCTGGATATTGCTTTGCGGAGCGCTGATCGTGATGCGGAGTAACGCTTATTATGAAACCCATTATTGGCAACAGGTGCTTCTTCAATAGCGAGAAGCTTTCCCACACATTGTTCTTCATTAATTTCAAATTCCTTTTGCGGCCATACACTGTGTCTACATTCTTGCTCGGCCACTTTTGTCTAGTCACATATTACAACAACATTACCGATGCAAACACTTCGACACTTGCGTGACAACACATACGTCGGTACCACTCCATAGATGCTTCTTAACTCCTCTGCCTTCACCTCTGTGACTGCGTGCACTCGCACCACGGTATGCTCTATGCTCTCCACAATAAAAACTTCTCTGACATTTCGAACGTGTTTACCACCAATGATTTGACATAATTAATTTTTACTAATTCAATCAGTATACTTTACTGTTTCATATACGCTAATTAATGACAAAATTCTTTAATACACATATTTAAAAATGGTTATAAACTCGAGAAATCAAGAAGCCGAAAAATACATGTGGCATTGGACTGTAATGGTACGACGTGACAGTCGACGTCACACTCTGGTGTGTCATTGGACGGTTCGAAGTCAAGTTGCCTGTGTGAGGTGTATATGACGTCAATAATCTATATTCTGGGCGAGCTCGCTGCTATTACTGAAATCGATTTTTGTTTTCATGTCTTCTTAAACTTTTTTGTGCGGTTTGCTTTGTTTCCGTGACACACTGATAAACTACACAAGATCTTGGTATTTTCTCCTGCTAGTGCTCAACTTCAGGAGACGAAATATTTCAGTCAAAAAGGTATTTACGTTTCACAAAAAAAAAAAAAAAAAAAAAAAAAGAAGCTTAAGCTACGCATAAATAAGAAAGTAAATTTGTAAACGTGTTGTAATGAAAATTATTTCAATAATGAAAAAGTAAGAATTATTTGACGCTAAAAATAGTTTTCGATGTCATTTGGCACTTAGCAAGAAAACAGGATACAAAGGATAGTCAAATGGCGCTATTTACTGCTTTCTGCACATGGTTCGATGCGTTTTAAAATGTGTATTTTCTCGAAAAATAAATGAATACGTTCTGAAGTGCCTGAATGATAGTTCTCAGGAGTGTAAGGATTTAACCACACGACCACTGATAAGAATCTCCTTTATGAATTCTGCTCTCGGCACTAATAAACTCTATTGTCACTACTTGTTCCTACAGTGTGTTACTACATTTCAATTTTGTTGTAAAAAGGATAGTATCTCATAGCCTCACATTCACCATTCAGTTGCCAAACCACCAGCAGACAGTTCTCACAACACAAGCAGTTTTGACGCTGACGTGAAAGTGACGTCTTGAAACACACGAGACTCAGCACAGGAGCGAAACGCCACGTGCGATGCAGTAGACTCACCTGTCCTGAGCAGTCAACTGAAACAAGAAATTCGATCGTGTAAAACAGGCTTATGAGGGGCTGAACACTATAAACAAGCGCCCACAGCTGTGCGCCACTGCGTCTTGCTGCTCGAAAACGCAACAGCTGGGCACAATTTGCAGATTCGCTGCTCCCAACTGATCACCTGCTAGAACAGCAAGCTCATCCAGTCCCCATTAAGTGTCTTTACTATGAGCAGTCCAATGACATATCAGAATGTGAAGTCGGACGTTGCCCGACAACCTAAGTAAGATGGTATATGCAAAGACGACCATCCCCATAAACCAGCAGTTTAGTCACCTTGGAGAAGACCGTTACAAAGACCATCAAGAAGTCGATTTTTTACTTATTTCAGTCTTTTACAATAACGCAGCCTATATTTTACGTCAATACAAGAAAGATGTTTCCTTTAGACAATATCTGTATAACTATGATGTGCACTGTGCACTGAAACAAGCTATTCGCCCAAGAAACCGTGCAAATAAATTTATCGTTTCTTTCGCTTCCAGCCCAAAGAAGTGTAGAGACTGGAAAATTACACGCAATATTAAAGAGAAAATTCCTGGATAGCTCGTTCGTTGTATCTCGCCAATAGCATGACTGACTGCAGTCTCAGTGTCAAGTACTCCGGTGTTGATAAGTGTTTCCACATGTCCAACTCCCAACACAGTTTCTCCCGTCACTTCAAGCTCGTTTCCTACTGCTGCTGTATATCTCCGGCTGTCTGTACAGCCCAGGTAGTAGATATACAAAAAATATACTGGCAGCTATACTGCGAAAATCTAATAATTCCTGAGATAGAGGTATCATTTTCCGATTTAGAGACATATCTGATGAGATATCCAGAGAGAAGCAATTTTTTAGTTCATTTTTCGGCACATAGTTCCTCAGGAAATACTGGGTCGTAGCCCCATTTGACAACCGAAGTCAGCCTCTCTGACTGCTTCAGTACTTGAGTTACTCGCTTCTGCGTCTCAGAATACTTACCAAATAAAAGAAAGGAAACCTCCCCACCAGGTCCTGAAGACCATGGGTTTGTGTACCGAGAGCCATGTCATCTGCATCTAGCTATCATTGGATGCGGTATGAAGGGCCATTGAATAAGCATACGTGACTCTTGGACGTTGCCGGGCTTCCGACGCTGGGGCCGCAAACCTGTCAATAAGGTACTTCATCAGCTGGTATCACGAGGCTGAGTGCATCCCGGTCCAGTTCCATAACCAAGGAAAAATCCCTGGTAGAACCAAGAATCGAATCCTGGCCCTCCACAGGAGGAATTGTATACGGAAGCTGACGTGTTTACGAAATGCTTTACACTTTGTGAAGGGGCCAGAGGACCCTTTTCGTGTAGGGGAGAGTGTTGTACCTAGAGGTTAGTGTACATAGAAACTAGAGTTGTGAAACTACCGTAGGTCAGCACACACTTTCGTAAGTATAGACTACGGCAGTTTTGCTAATTCTTTGTTCATTTAAAGTCAGACCGCTTTATCAGTTGATTATGTATTGCATACCTGTCGGACCTTGCCTCATAACGACTGTTTTCTTTGCTTATACGATCAGTGTCTTGCTAGATTCCCCTAAACAATGGAAGCGGTGATTTGTTTACAAAAGCCACAATGTGGCAATGGGTTCATACCCGTGGGAAGGGGAAGTATACCCCCCCTCCCAACCTAATAATCTCTTTAACCTCCTGCGGGAGAGTTGCAACAATGACTGTGTGGACGATGTGACCTATTCTACGCCTTATTTAAGATCGATGTGATGGTGCTGTGCTGATTATATTTATATGTTTTGACGATGCCGTTATGGCATTATCAGTTTAGGACATGGTGTAAAAAAGATCTGCGAATGGTCATTACGGACTGAAACCGGTCATCGTCTAAAGAATTCATATTGTGATCAGAGACTGGAATAAAAAACGTTTGAGAATTATCTAGATTCTTCGACAATTCAAAAACTTTTTTCGTTTGGAAATGTAAGCATATTGTCATATCGCTGGTTTGTTTGCGGATAATCTTTGCAAACGGCTGCTTTTTGCGGAGTCGAGCATGGGACATGGAGCTGTTATGTTGTGTTGTGTTATGGGTAGCTCTACACGGGAAAGCCATTTTTATGGAAGTTCAAGTGTTGCTACAAGTGTTATTAAAGTGAAGTAAAGAGATGTCGATGTGGATTCAGAGTAGCCAGCATCACCTGCAAGCGCGCATGCCGCAATACTTCCTACCGCTGAAGATACAAGCGCTGCCAATCAGAGATACAGTATCACTGCTCTAGCGACTATCCTCGCCCTCTCCGCAGCTCTCAGCAGCACCACCTTCGCAGACCTCTTCATATCGACCTATCAGCTAACATCAGTTTTCACCAAAATCTTTCAACCAATGCTTGCCTAACTAATCCATCAGCACCTTTCAACCCACCTACCGTACAGAACCCAATGTAGCTTTCATCCCAACTACCCATCGACGACCAACTCCTTTACCTTACCCACCTAATTTCCCATCAACTGAATAAATGGAAGCCCGCTATATTTAACTCCTTGATATCTATAAATCCTTCGAACGGGTATGGCACTTTCGGATGCTCTTCAAGCTAAAAAAACCTATCGACTCACAGTTAAGTATGTCTGTCATAAGCATCCTTCCTTCAACACCATCCTACATATGTCACAATCAGCCATAGCTGCACCCGCAGTTTTCTTCCCACTGGTTTTGTGCCTCAGGACTGGGTCCTCTCACAACACCTTTGCGCCCTGTACACTGCAAACATTCCCAAACCGCCATTCCCAATGTAACTTCTGCAATACGCTGACCACACCCCCTACTTAGCCACTCATCAAATCCTTAAATTCTCCCATGCTTCCCTCCAATGTCACCTGAATCTTCTAATCGACTAGTGTTATAAATGGAAACTTCAAGTAAATCCATAGAACAGCCAAGCCGTCATATTTGATAGCACCAGTCGGCGTTTCAAAATGGTTCCAATGGCTCTGAGCACTATGGGACTTAACATCGGGGGTCAACAGTCCCCTAGAACTTAGAACTACTTAAACCTAACTAACCTAAGGACATCACACACATCCATGCCCGAGGCAGGATTCGAACCTGCGACAGTAGCGGTCTCGCGGTTCCTGACTGAAGCGCCTAGAACCACTCGGCCACACCGGCCGGCGGCGTTTCCGGCATCCAGAATTCCATCTCTCCATCTACCACCAACGCTTCCTTCTAACTAACACAAAGCCCAAAATCGATTAAAACTACTACCAGGCCGCACTTGGATTCTACATCCTTCTAGCATTATCCTCACCTAAAAATCCCTCAGCCGTCCCATCCTAATCTACACCAAGGTTGCCTAGACCTCTGCCTCGCCTAAATTCTATACGTCCCTTGAAATCGTGGAAAAACATGCCTCGCCTTCCGCATCCATCTACTATTCCCAACTACCACCCTGTATCAACTCATCCACTTCCCACGCCTTCTTCTGTTCCTAGAGCACCCTCGGATCCGGCACATTAATCGTGAAATACAGACCTAATAATAAATCAACCGTCCACAAGTAACTAATCAAGGTGCCCTGCTGCGCCACTGCATCTATACTGCACCCTCCATGCCCTAGACATCTTCTCCTATCGAAATTGTAAGCGGTTGCCACTCCCCAGTGATGAAATCCGTCCCAAGATATACCTCTCTTTCCAGCCCTAACTAAACGATTGACCTCACACCATTCTCTCATTTTCTCTCACTCCTCCGTCCACCCTGCTGACTTCTAGTCGCTACCTGCGGTTCTACAGAGCTTAATAGTCATACTCATCATCGCAATTTTTTCATGTGTCACCTAGCATTAGCATTACACCACCGCATCATTCACTTTCATCAGTGCAATATTTAAACTGTGATATAAAATCGTCAAACTAGTTTTTAAAGTCATCAATATTTTCCATTCAGCTGTATTTTAAAAAATCAACGTTTATTGTCACTTGTTTTTATGTAAAAATCATCAGTCTCATCCACCTATGTGTTTTTTACGAAATCATTTGTTGTTATCGCCCTTTACATATTTAACGATCTTTAAATACGGTTTATGTAGCATTTGGCTGAAGAGCGGTTTTTATCCGCTGCCAGACGACCCCCGTTGTGGGGAATTGACGTAACAATAAATAAATAAAAAAATTCCTCCTAGCAGCAGTCACATCGCAGCCTACAATCGAAGAATCACCATCATCAAGCTGTGACATCGTAGTTCCGACTAGCAGACCGCCGTATGGGACTTCACTTCAGTGCACCCGGACAGTGGTGTATTTCGTTACTGTGCCGATTTCCGCCAAGACCGTGTCTAACTTGTTGCATAGTGACTTGGCGGAATTTGATTTTTTCTGGTTTCTAAACTAGTCGGACACTAACTTTTCACTGCCGATTCCTCATGTCTTCTCACTGTGACTGTTCTCATTCCGCCTAGCCGAGTGTTACTGCGGAACACAACTTTATTGCTTTTAGTCAGGATATTAACTCACTTCGAGTGATGAAGAAGTGACAGTTCATTTAGCCCTGTCATCACTAAGAACTCATTCAAGTGTTGTCCTATAAATTTTTCATGGTTTACTTAATTAACTACGAACTCTGAATTGTTCACTATGATATCATTTCAAATCTTCTCTGTATACTGGTTCATGAACTTTGTTTAGCTATCAATGATTTATTAGTAAATGTACTAAATTGCTGCCTGTCTTTATCTATGGCTATATCCGGGCCCAGATATAACACTGGTAATCCCCAAACAACTCATCTCTTCTCCAAGGACGATATTGGCCAGGACCCCCATTGAATGTGATCCTACCAATTTTAGCACACTGGGCTCGCATTCGGGAGTACGACGGTTCAATCCCCCGTCCGGCCATCCTGATCTTGGTTTTCCATGATTTCCCTAAATCGCTCCAGGCAAATGCCGGGATGGTTCCTTTGAAAGGGCACGGCCGACTTCCTTCCCCGTCCCTCCCTAATCCGATGAGACCGATGACCTCGCTGTTTGATCTCTTCCCCCTAACAACCCAACCCCCAACCCTACCGATTGGCAGCATAGTGCGACTGCAGTTTTGGCCATGCTGTATTGGGTGCAACAACTAGGCACCATTCAGAACCTTTCGACGGAATTTGAACGTGGTCCAAATCAGCATAGGTTGCTTAAGCTTACTCAGCCCTCCTGCTTCACTTCTTCCCCTGGGGTGATCACAGGGTTGGAGGGATAGGGGAAGAGGGTGCGAAACAGACACTTGCGCGAAAAAAAGGCAGAGTCCATTTAAGACGACCTAGTTCGACAACACTCTCGATGCAGCCCGCCACCGTTTTGAAACTCTAACACAACAGAGACCTGTGGTCTGTGAGTAGCATCTTTGATTAATAATCAAAGCTTCATCGGTCATGGGTTCGAAATTCGCCATAGCTATATATTGATTAATTATCAGCATTCGCGGCCAAAGACTTCCGTCACAAGTAGTCGCCTTCATTCTCAAGGAGGGTGGAGGGGCGGGCAGAGGTTCAAGGCACTCCCTTGTGCTTGGGGTACGAAAGTGCTCTTAAGGCGGAAGAATCAACAATGGTAGACGACATGAGAACTCAAAAGGCAATGAAAACCACTTCATCAAACACACACAATGTGTTTCCACATCACATGTGGACTGTAATAATAAAAGTGTGATGATGAGCTCTCTGTTGGCAAAATATTCAGGAATATCCCCCATTTGGTTCTCCGGGAGGCGACTGCCAAGAGGGAGGTGACCATGAGAAAATGATTGAATAACCAACGAAACGATGACGTTCTACGAGTCGGGGTGTGGAATGTCAGAAGCTTGAACGTGGTAGGGAAACTAGAATATCTGAAACGGGAAATGCAAAGGTTCAATCTAGATACAGTATGGGTCAGTGAAGTGAAATGGAGAGAAGACAAGGATTTCTGGTCAGATGAGTCTAGGGCAATATTAACAGCGGCAGAAAATGGTATAACTGGAGTAGGATTCGTTATGAAGAGGACGGTAGGGCAGAGAGTGTGTTACTGTGAATAGTTTGGTGATAGGGTTGTCCTTACCAGAATCGACAGCAAACCAACACGACAACAATAGTTCAGTTATACATGCCGACGTCGCAAGCTGAAGATGAAGAGAGAGAGAAAGTATATCAAGATATTGAAAGGGTAACATAGAACGTAAAGGGAAATGAGCTCTAATAGTCATGAGGGACTAGAATGTAGTTGTAAGGGAAGGAGTAGAAGAAAAGGTTACTGGAGAATATGGGCTTGTGACCAGGAATGAGAGAGGAGAAAGGGTAATTGAGTTCTGTAATAAATTTCAGCTATTAATACCCATTACTTTGTCCAGAACTCAGAAGAGGAGGAGATAAACTTGGAAAACGCCGGGTGATCCTGGTCAAACAGAAGTTACTAAATCGGATACTAGATCCTAAGGTGTACCCAGGAGTAGATATAGACTCAGATCACAATGCAGAAGTGACGAAGAGCTATCTGAAGTTTAAGATATTAGTCAGGAAGAATCAATACACGACGAAGTGGGTTAAGGAAGTACTAAAGAGTGATGAGATACACTTGAAGTTCTCTAAGGCTCTAGATACAGCAATAAGGAATAGCTCAGTAGGCATTAAAGCTAAAGAGAAACGAACATCTCTAAAAAAGAGCAACTATAGAAGGTCGAAAGAAAAACATTGGTACAAGGAATTGAACTGCGAAGAAACAATCGGTAACACCCGAAATACTGCAGTTAATCAATAAAAGAACTGAGTACAAAAATAATCAGAAGTACAAAAATACAAGACGCTGAGGAATGAAAGAAATAGGAAGTGCATGGAAGCTAAGACGAAATGGCTGAATGAAAAATGCGAAGAAATGATTGTCGAAAGGACTGTTTCAGCATATAGGGAAGTCAAACTAACCTTCGGTGAAATTAAAAGTAAGGCTGGTAACATTAAGAGTGTGACTGGAATTCCACTGTTAAATGCAGAGAGAGAAAGAGGATAGGTGGAAAGAGTACAGTGGAGACATCTACGAGGGGGCAGATTAGTCTGACATGATAGAAGACGAAACCGGATTCAGAAGGGAGGTGGAATCCAGTACTAGAACCAGAATTAAGAGAGCTTTGGAGAACTGAAGGTCAAATAAGGCAAAAGGTATAGATAACATTTCATCAGAATTTCTAAAATCGTTGGGGGAAGTGGCAACGAAACGACTATTTACGTTGGTGTGTAGAACGTATGCGTCTGGCGTCATACCATCTGACTTCCGGAAAAGTATCATTCACACAGTTCCGAAGACCGTAAGAGCTAACAAGTGCGTGAATTACTGCAAACTGCAAGTTGTTAACAAGAAGAATATACAGAAAAATGAAGAAGAAAATTGGGGATGTTTTAGATGACAATCAATTTGGCATTAGGAAAGGTAAAGGAACCAGAGGGATTCTGGCGTTGCGGCTGGTAATGAAAGCAAGACTAAGTAAAAATGAAGACATGTTCATAGGATTTGTTGACCTGGAAGAAGCGTTGCACAATGTAAAATGGTACAGGTCCTCGAAATACAGATAAAAATAGGGATAAGCTGTAGGGAGAAATGGGTAATACACAACATACGAGAGCCAAGAGGAAATAATAAAAGTTGACGACCAGAACGAAGTGCTCGGATTAAAAAGAGTGTAAGACAGGGATGTAGCCTTTGACCCCTAAGTTCAATCTACACATCGAAGAAACAATGGTGGAAATAAGACAACTACAGGAGTGTAATTAAAATTCAAGGTGAAAGGATATCAATGATAAGATTCAATGGTGTGATTTCTATCCTGAATGAAAGTGAAAACAAATTACGTGGTCTGTTGAATGGAATGAACAGTCTGATGAGTACAGAATATGGACTGAGAGTAAATTGAAGAAAGACGGAAGTAAGTAACGAAATTGAGAACACTGAGGAACTTAACAACAGGATTGAGGGTCTTGAAGTAGAGGAAGTATAGGATGTCTACCACTTAGGTTGCAAAATTACTAATGACGGACAGAGACAGGAGGACATCAAAAGCAGACCAGCACAGCCAAAAATTGCATTCCTGGCCAGGACAATTCTACTAGTATCAAACACAGAACTTAATTTGAGCAAGAAATTTCTGAGGATGTACGTTTGGACCACAGAATTACATAGTAGCGAAACATGGACTGTGGGAAAACCGGAACAGAAGAGATGTGGTGCTGCAGACGAATGTTCAAAATTAGATAGACTGGTAAGATAAGAAACAAGGAGGTTCTGCGCAGAATCGGAGAGGAAAGGAATATGTGCAAAACACTGACAAGGAGTAGGGACGGGATGATAGGACGTCTGCAAGGACATCAAGAAATGGTACTGGAGGGATCTGTAGAGGGCGAAAACTGTAGAGGAAGACAGGGACTGGAATACATCCAGCAACTACAGGATAGCACACGATAAGTCACTTGACTTTTAATTTATTGATGTCGAAGTAAAAAATACAGCTTAAACATACAACCTAATGAATCACATATTAAATATAACTGCCATTTTGGGTTACAACTTCTTCAAGTCGTACACGTCCATTTGTGACGACTCTCCAACACAAATCTTCTGGAATGATGCGGCACTGCTCCACAATGATGGCCCTAAGTTGCACTGTATTTTCGGGTTTTCTGTGGTACACCTTCTCTTTAAGGAACCCCCAAAGCAAGACGTCACATGGGTTAATGTTTGGGCTGTGGGACGGCCACATTCCTCCTCCTGCATAACGTTGTTGAAATCTGCTAAGTCTTTCGTGTAGGAAATCAAGAACGACGTTGGCAGTATGGTGGTGTGATCCATCCTGCGTGAGCCATTGTGTCTGCAATAGAAGACAAGAGGCTATGAGTTGAGGAAAGAACTGGTTTCGCAGCATGTGAAAATAGCGTTCACCGGTTACTGTAGTATCGAAGAAGAACGGACCGATGATTCCATGGATTGACACCGCGACCCACAAACATACATTCTCCCTGTAGGTGTCTCTCATGTGGATTATTCGCTGAGGTCAGAATCGAACGTTCTATTTGTTCAGAACACCATTCACGTAGAACTAAGCTTCGTCAGAAAACCATGTGTCGTGTAACACTGACTCTTGGTGTTGCTCGATTGCCCACCTTGCAAACTGCTGTCCCCACTCCTTATCCCTCGCAATAAGCTTATGCACTGCAGTCATCTTGTATGGATACAAGTGAAGATCAGGTTGAATAATTCTTTGCACACATCGGCGTGAAATTCCCAACTCGGCACTGGCTCTTCTTGTTGATATACTCGGTCTGCGAGTCAAAGCCGCTCGAACTGCTTCGACGTTCTGTGGCGAACGTACGGTAAGTGCATGTGGCCGCTGACACTCCAAAACTGATCCAGTACCTTCAAAATTTTGATGTAATCTCCGTATTGTCTGTGGGCTGGCAGCCCACCGTGTGCCGAAATGAGAACGAAACCTTCTCTGTGTCGATGTGACGTTTTTCGTCGCCGCGTACAGTAACACAGTCTTTTGTGCGACACCGAGCGAGGTGGCGCAGTGGTTAGCATACTGGACTCGCATTCGGGAGGACGACGGTTCAATCCCGTCTCCGGCCATCCAGATTTAGGTTTTCCGTGATTTCCCTAAATCGCTTCAGGCAAATGCCGGGATGGTTCCTTTGAAAGGGCACGGCCGATTTCCTTCCCCATCCTTCCGTCACACGAGCTTGCGCTCCGTCTCTAATGACCTCGTTGTCGACGGGACGTTAAACACTAATATCCTCCTCCTCCTCCTCTTTTGTGCGACAGTCAACCGTCCTTTGTCCGCCATTGCTGCAAACTGAAATGACAGCCTCACAACGGAAGCGATGAACTCGCAACGACATCTGGCGTAATTTCCATGAACTGCATCAAGCTGAGCGCACAATTTGAAAGCTGTTTCTGCAATAGAATACTTGTAGGATCAAAATTCAATCGGGTGACTTATACTGCACCATTCTGTAATTGTAGATGTAGATTGCAAGAGCTGCTCTGAGATGAAGAGGATGGCACAGGTGAAGAGTTCGTGGTGGGCTACAACAAACCAGTCTGCAGGTAGTCTTATGCTGTTGCTCTAGCCCCTTTAAGAACACAAGCCGAATCGGAGGGATGTCAGGAGGCTTTTTGCCAGTAGGCGCCTAGTGCTCCGTCATGGGTTGTTTCTGTACAGGTACATTTCTGAAGTGCTCAGTAAAAGTGCGCATGTTATATCAAGTATGTTGCGAACTCCACCCAAACAGGGTGACCTAAAAGTAATTCCTGGCCGTTTTATTCACGTGTCTGCCACAGGAGCACACGAAACATGAAGTCTGAAAAACTGTAAGCACCTTTTGCTGCTTTGGATTACGACCAAATTCCATAGGATGGTTTTGAACGCTCCGTAGCTGCTGTGTACACCACAGCAAAAGCTGCCATCACGCTACACATCAAAGGCATGTCATTACGCTCAGTGGAGCTGCAGGCCTAGGATGTCCTTAGAGAAGGTTTGGATCGTCCATTGGCCAGCAGGTGTCGGCATTGTCAAAGATTATCAAGATAGTCGTCCTGTTGCTCATCGCACTGTGAACTGTCGTTTTCGATCGGGAATTGCATGGGAATCAACGCCACAATGATGAATGGAATGGTTTCATTGACACCAATTAGTTACCCCTTTTGAGTGTGAGCGGCGGTGTGTGTGTAGTGTTCTTCTCGGCCACCCATTAGAAAACTGCGCCATTCCTATGGTGGGCGTCTTGGTACTGACCTCGACTGCAGAGCCGTCAAAGGAAGAAGTGCGATGCGTGTAAGAGTGTATGTGAGACGACCTTTCCATCGTGTGACACATCCACGGTGGCGTTGAGTACAATTGTCGTCAACTTTGGTGCGAAAGCGACATCATTAATCTACCTTACACCTCTCGCGAACTTCTCATCATTGACCTTTCGAACTTCTGATAATTGACCTTTCTCTTTCTTCCCGCATGTGCTGACAACTTGCTGTTTGAAGCTTCGCTGAGGCCGAGGGTGACGTTGGAGAGCACTAGAGTTCTGAATCTTTACAGAGGAAGGCTGTAGGCACCTTTGAGACAAATTCCAAGCTTCTACTTTGAAATCGGAGACAATTACGAAGTTTCGAACAAGTGACCCTTTGATTGAGTTGCACGCTGTAAATTACAATGGAATTTGTCACGAGATGCACGACCATGCTGTGTCTTGGAAGCGATTTTCACGTTTGGAAAAAACTTACTCTTATGGAATAAATTTTCTGATTTCATAGAATTTCTCGAGAACATATAAAGGCAATCGTATTATTTGAGAATTAAATGGGAAACTATTACCTTTGTCAGGTAAGTTCGAGGACTGATTTTTTTTTCGTTTCTGAGTTTGCAATACTAAAAAGGAACAAATCTTGTTAGTATGTTACCTTTTGAGTTACGAGCGTTGGGCTCTCATTTAAATATATGGCCGAAAGAGTCAGCCTACGGGAGTTGCGAAACTAACCCTGTCGTCCAGGACCATATGCCACAAAGGGTGCAGTTTCACCACGAGATGTGGAAACTCACAGGCGTCTATTGTCTACTGAGGTCTAAGCACTGTAATGTGCGAGTGAGTCAGACGAGAACCTATGTCACAGGGAAACCCAGTAGGAGTCATTTGTGGCCGAGGAGACGTAGCAGTGTTAAATATGGCGGACCTAAGATAGGCCATAAATGGAAACATTGATTAAAACTATTTAATCCATAAATTTTAATGGTGATCCCAACAAAACTTGAATACTGAGTATATCTACAACAGTTTAGGATTTATTGTTAAAGTTAAATTAACAAGTTTTGTAACAAAGACCTAAATGCTGAAATCTGAATGCTTTGATCGATCTTAAGGATCGACATTTCATATAGAAGGACATCATTAAAATGACAAATGTTGTAACTATAAACTCTGTAACTTTATTTGCTTAAAAGGTATAGTAAATTTAAGTATCAGTATTTTCAGTTAAGCATCAGACCATCACTTCCTCCACACACATTGAACGATGTCAGCATGACACCTTATTGAATAATTAGGCAATGGAACATTTGTTGTAAGGTTTAGTGCATAATACTTACTTTGTTCTTTATTTATTTATCAGAAAGCACATTGGTACAAGGCTACTGGCCGTGACATTTAACGTTAAGAAGGAAATTGTACTGGTTTTATGTAAAAGAATTTAACGTTTATTATGTAATGGATATATTATTGCTTTATTTTGAACGCGAAAGTGGTCAAATTTATTGAAATATGCTAAAATGTTAAATAATATAGAATAAGCTGTAGCCAAACAGATGGACGGCTTCAGGAAAGGGAACTGCCCTAGTTAGTTGAGCTATATGCGGTGCGCAAGAAACGCGGCCGTGGCTGGGCAGAGACAGTGCTGGCGCAGACGTGTTAGAGGACAGTTCGGTTGGAAACACCAAAGGATACAGTTCGGATTGAGACGCGAAAACGGACAATCATTGTTTAGGCAGCTAGGAAGTGAAACGACTTAGAAAATTTCGCGTTGTGTGGTATCGCGGGACTTAGTCTCTGTGCGGTGAGCAGCCGCGCTCTTGGTGTGAACTCTTAACTTTTCCCGTAGGTAACTTGTGTTTCCTGATGAGATTGTGAATGATCGAACTGTGTCAAGTGGATATGTAACAGTAACTCTAAATACAACCACTTTCGCTATTAGTTTGCTTTCTAAAAATACATTAGTTTAACCAAATCTTAACTGTGTGGCCTACATCATTGATGTATCGTTAATTTAGTTCCTGATATTGTTATTACTATTATTATAAATTTTGTTAAATTTGTATTTCGCAAACTTGCCATAAACCGGACAATTTAATCGAAGAGTCACAAGTGTCTAATTTAGGCCGTGTAACGCGACATATGCGGTTCAACGCCTAGACGAGTTTGAGCAAAGACATTTCAACGAAAAGGAATCAAGTGTGAGCCCGAACATCTGTGGGTTGTTGGCCCGCAAGCTGGTGTGTATGACCTTGGTCATGATTCCGCGCGAACTAGCTAGGTGGCAGCGCTGTGCTTAGCAACATACTGTTTGGGTTCTTGACGCATTAGTTACGGTGACAAATGGATGTTGATTGTGAGCAAAGTGTGAACATTAAGCTCTGCGTCAAGCTCGGGAATACCCATAGTGAAACGAAGACAATGATTAAGCAAGTAAATGCAGCCGAGGCACTTTGGACAAGTCATGTTTTCGAGCGGCACTAAACGTTTCGTGAAGGCAGAGATTCAGTCAATGACGATACCAGAGCTGGTCACCAGTCGTCTACAGCACATTTCGATGCAAACTTTCAGTGTGTAAGGAAGTTATTGCACGGAGACCGTCATGTAATTGTGCGTGTGATATCTGAATCATGATTTGTGTCGTAAGATCGAACGCGAAGATCTAGGGAAAAGAAAACTTACTCCAAAACTCGTCCCTCACACGCTAACAAACCAACAGAAAGAGGAAAGAGGAAGAGTTTCTGCTGGAGTACTGTATAGAGCCAGACACATTTCTGTCAGAGGTTATTGCTGGGAGTCAAAGTTGGTGCTACCAGTATGACCCTCACTTCAAAGTGCTGAAAGGCGGAGTCCTGGTACACTAGCCTCGAAAAAAGTCAAACGACAACCCTTCGAGAACAAAGACAATGTTGATAGCATTCTTTTATAGTAAAGGGTTAGTTCACCATATGTTCCTCCAGGTCAAACAATGAACCAAACAGTCTTTACATTGAGGTCTTGGAACCTTTGCAACAAGCAAGTCGCCGTCGCCCCCCTGATTTATGGTATTCTCAGGACTGGTTCTTACTGCATGGCAACGCAAGACTCCACACTGCTTATCTGTTACCGAGTATCTGCCCAAACATGTCGCATATCCGCCATACTCGTCCAATCTGTCGCCTTGCGATCTTTCCTCATTTCCGTGGCTGAAGAGGCGACTGAAGTGGGGGCTTAATCAAGATATAGGAGACATCCAACAAATGAGCTCATAAGCACTGCACCTGAAAATTCCTTGTAAGCGTCCAAGACCTCCAGCAACGTTGACAAGTGTGTATAGGTAGCCACGGGGACTACTTTGATAGGAGCTAGAATGATATAACTGCAGTTTTATATTTAAAAAAAAGGTCCTGGGACTTTTCTGGCAAAGGGAGCAAATTGAACTTCTATTCCGAAGCTGGCTAGAGGTGAAGGCAAAAAAATTATTCCGAGTTACAACATTCTCCCCTATTGATATTTGAGTAAGTCAGCGGGAACCAATGCTTTGTTCGCAGTGTTCCCTACTCCCTATTACAAGCATCTAGGTGTTGTAAAAGGGTAAAGTCGTGATAAGGTACGCATGTCCAAAAATGTGCCGTTTGGATATAAAATGAGTTTGGAGATTGATCGCGGGTGCTTTCGTTAGTCCCTGTTGTAATGATGATATTGCACAGCATTGTTGTCCGCCTGTAACAACGGCTACCAGAAGCTGGTTCATTCGCAAGTAGGAGAGTTGACTGTAGTGCTCCATGGAGCTAAGGCTCTATCGACTTTGAAGAGGCAGTCCTTCGCCACGTGCAAGGACCGCCAAACATGTGGAAACGCCAAATACGAAACACATTACCGTGCCTAATACGACGTAGGAAGCCCTTTGGCATTGAAAACAGCTTCCAGTAGGCTTGGAATGTATAACTAATAGCACGTTTAGGTAAAGATGATGGAGGTGGATAGCGATCACGCGACCTTATCCCCCGTTTAGGCCCTAAAGATTCAATAATGCTGAGACCTGGTGACTGGTGGCCATTGGAGATGTGCTGCTTCACCGTCGAGTTCACGAAACCAGTCCTGAACGGTGTGGGCTGTGTGGACAGGGGCCCTTTTGTCTTGCTTCACAGCATAACCACTGGGGAAGAGACATAGTACCATGGGTTGGAACGAGTCATCCAAAGAGGCCACATGGTACCATTGAAACCCGCCGTGTTTCACTACCGTGCGTTAACCGTGATCAGAAGCTAGGAACACTATGAAATACGACTCATTCGACCAAATAAATTTCCTCCATTGCTCGACTAAGTGAATTTCTCCGTAGTCCAGGTTTTATGGCTTCGTTACTACGTTTTCCTGTTACGAGCATTTGAATCACTGATGAGTGGTTTTCGGAAGTCCAGCTCGTCCGGAAATTATGGGGCTCCCTTCCTGTCTTTTTTTTTTTTTTTTTTTTTTTTTCATACAAGATTCAGTTGTGCAGTAGCTCTTGCAGCTGTCATCCAATTATTTTTCATCACAGTCCTCTTCAATGATTGCCTGTTACGGTTGCACAACACACGCTTCCGTCCGCGTTGTGACCCTAGCGGATGATGTTCTTCCGTTTCCCGTGCCAGCAGTATAAATGTTTAATATGATAACTCTTGAAATACAGAATTCTTCGGCGATCTTGGTTACGGAAGTACCCATCATACGATCACCAACAATTTGTCCACTCTCGAATTCACTTAGCTGCGACGTAAGGCACTCACAACTACAAAGAACATCGCTCTAGCCACGACTGACATCTGAAACGTATTGAGGATATCGCACAGCCGCCGTTCATGGTCACATACATTACAACAGTGCAACTTGCAGGCTTGGCTATCATCTGCATTTATGTTCAAGCATTCGTTTCTCACCATGTTTCCTCATTTTTGTTCAACCCCTGTACAAGAGAACCCAGCAAAGAGTTCCCGAAATATTGTCCTCCTGCCGAGGACAGAGGTCAGAACTCAGTGTCACCTCTCTGCCCGAGTAGTAGGAGATTTGAAAAAAAATCTCATCTTCAGACTCACCGTACATTCGAGAGGTACATTTCCGGCCATGGGTTGCTTAACAGAAATTTTATCTACTAAAACTCCTCTAAAAACACTAGAAACAAGTAACAGGAATTCTAAAGCACCCTGGACAAAAAGCTGCACTCTGTAACAGTTGGCTCTTTAGAACAGTAAATTGAATTTCGGGATCAGAATATTACTCAGTCAGTTAGTATCATCAATAGTAAGCTTCCTTTCAGACCTTACTTGGGGTATTCCAGGCCAAGGTCGTGGCGAGTATACAATTACTATTGTCCAACGCTCAATACTTGTCAGCTGGATAAATTCCGCTGCAACAAAGCGGAATCGTTTTGTTAATCTTCTAGTGGTGTATCAGAAACCAAGATCACATATCCTTGGCACACTTCCAACAAGTATGCAATACAGTTCATTTACATAATAACGAGCCTGAGTTTGTGCAGACAACGTGTTTATATCGGTCGCCAGCGGTTGTATAGATGTTATATAGATATCTGTGACTGTTGCCTCTGGCGTGTGTTTTGGAAAACGATTTGATTTGTCGAGTCGTCGTGTGATGTGACAACACCGTTTCCGACAAATATAGGACGCTCGTATTCTCATGAGTGACAGATTCTCCTTGCACATTGCAATAAAGAAATTCGTAGAAATCCAAAATGTAGGTTCAACTAATAACAATTTTTACGCATTTCGAAGATCCATATGCCTTTGTCATGAGAAAATGTTCAGATAAGCATCTTCATTGCTTGGAAAAACTTACAAACGTTCATTCATGCTAAGTTCTCGCTCCCTTGACATAACTATATAAATTTAATGAGGTAAAAACACTTAGAAACAAATTTTTTTTGCCATTCTCTTAAAGTATGGCCCTTTAGCGACCTAAGTTGTAGCGTCATAAGATACAAATGCCAATAAAATATTAAAGGTTCTATTCTTATTACTTTTATCAAATGTTGCTGGAAATCTGGAAATTGGTGCAGTTGCTACACTTTTTCATCTATTTTTCCAGCGTAACAGAGGTATGAGTAAGGGTTCCTCTATGTTACCACACATAGACCTGGCTGTCGGAAGGCTGAATTTGCACTGAAAATTCTCTCCCTCGACCGAGCGGAAGGTAAATGTTTGTATTTAATTTCACTGGGAGTATATAATCGATCATTTGAATTAGATGAGAATGTTCTCTCCTTTATCGGAACTTTTCTCGTACTGGGAAAACGCTGGTCGTTAACCTTTCTCGTGAATGAATGCATGCTCTTCTTCCCATCTTTTACGATTCAGCCTACCTCACAACCACGGCACCAGGTCATAATCTCGACGAATATATAATACTGCACGAAACGGGTGAACAGCCTACAACATAAACATTATTTCATTAATGGTACCAGTGTCATTGAATTGTTCGTGATTACACTTCCGCGTCTCATGTTACTACGAGCAACGTTTTGCCCGACGTTCTGTGGCCTTAATCAGAGTGGTTATTTCTAAATACCACCCCCCTTCCAGAGTCATAGCGGAAGCGACATCATTATTCGATGCTCTATTGGCCCTAGAAACTACGCCTAGGTAACGTGGGTGGGATGCCATTCATCGACTTCGTAGATTGCTGGTAATTCGTAGACAACGGCGGACCGGCGGCAAACTGTAGGGGTCCTGTTTTAGGCTTGCTGTTAACTATACCGAATGCAAGGACTTGGTGGTGATTAGCAGATGGTAGTCTTGATGATATGCAGACACGTATTTACTGTCGTGTTATATATTGCTGTATTTATTTGGCCTCTAGCTGCCCATCTAATCAGCCAGTTACATTGCTAATTTTCGTACTGTGTAAATCTTTTCAGCTATACATCGCAGACGTCGACCTCAGCATCTTGTCGTATTTGCCGTAAGTTGAGGTAAACATCACAATTCCCTTCCAAACCTTTCCGGTGCAAATCGCTGACTCGAAATGTACATTAAATATATCGCAAAATACGAAATTCTTAGCATTCAAGTTGAAGGCTCGGACACAATGCGGGGCCTCCCTCCCCCTCCCTCTCCCAGCTCTCAAGGTGAGGAGAAAATAAAATGAAGTCAGGTGTTTTTCCTTCAAGAAAATGATCGAAAAGTCCGTATTACGTAGGTTTTTAATAAGGTCCGAAGCGAAACATTTTTATGGTTACTTAAAAGTAACCATTCACCTTCCAGAATATTTAAAATACTCCTCACCCCAAGTAAAGCCCGCCCCTTCCTACGAACAATTGTATTGGCACCCTTGTTCAATTTCCATTACACCGTGTCAGGGTACGCAGAACACTCGTACACCGGGACTGGCAGCATTATCTTCGGTATCTTTATACAGTGGGACACTGGTATTAGTACAAACTGCAATAACACAATTAAGACACAAAGTTACGATGAAGAGGTTTGTGTTGTGGATAGTGAAATACACTCCTGGAAATGGAAAAAAGAACACATTGACACCAGTGTGTCAGACCCACCATACTTGCTCCGGACACTGCGAGAGGGCTGTACAAGCAATGATCACACGCACGGCACAGCGGACACACCAGGAACCGCGGTGTTGGCCGTCGAATGGCGCTAGCTGCGCAGCATTTGTGCACCGCCGCCGTCAGTGTCAGCCAGTTTGCCGTGGCATACGGAGCTCCATCGCAGTCTTTAACACTGGTAGCATGCCGCGACAGCGTGGACGTGAACAGTATGTGCAGTTGACGGACTTTGAGCGAGGGCGTATAGTGGGCATGCGGGAGGCCGGGTGGACGTACCGCCGAATTGCTCAACACGTGGGGCGTGAGGTCTCCACAGTACATCGATGTTGTCGCCAGTGGTCGGCGGAAGGTGCACGTGCCCGTCGACCTGGGACCGGACCGCAGCGACGCACGGATGCACGCCAAGACCGTAGGATCCTACGCAGTGCCGTAGGGGACCGCACCGCCACTTCCCAGCAAATTAGGGACACTGTTGCTCCTGGGGTATCGGCGAGGACCATTCGCAACCGTCTCCATGAAGCTGGGCTACGGTCCCGCACACCGTTAGGCCGTCTTCCGCTCACGCCCCAACATCGTGCAGCCCGCCTCCAGTGGTGTCGCGACAGGCGTGAATGGAGGGACGAATGGAGACGTGTCGTCTTCAGCCATGAGAGTCGCTTCTGCCTTGGTGCCAATGATGGTCGTATGCGTGTTTGGCGCCGTGCAGGTGAGCGCCACAATCAGGACTGCATACGACCGAGGCACACAGGGCCAACACCCGGCATCATGGTGTGGGGAGCGATCTCCTACACTGGCCGTACACCACTGGTGATCGTCGAGGGGACACTGAATAGTGCACGGTACATCCAAACCGTCATCGAACCCATCGTTCTACCATTCCTAGACCGGCAAGGGAACTTGCTGTTCCAACAGGACAATACACGTCCGCATGTATCCCGTGCCACCCAACGTGCTCTAGAAGGTGTAAGTCAACTACCCTGGCCAGCAAGATCTCCGGATCTGTCCCCCATTGAGCATGTTTGGGACTGGATGAAGCGTCGCCTCACGCGGTCTGCACGTCCAGCACGAACGCTGGTCCAACTGAGGCGCCAGGTGGAAATGGCATGGCAAGCCGTTCCACAGGACTACATCCAGAATCTCTGCGATCGCCTCCATGGGAGAATAGCAGCCTGCATTGCTGCGAAAGGTGGATATACACTGTACTAGTGCCGATATTGTGCATGCTCTGTTGCCTGTGTCTATGTGCCTGTGGTTCTGTCAGTGTGATCATGTGATGTATCTGAACCCAGGAATGTGTCAATAAAGTTTCCCCTTCCTGGGCAATGAATTCACGGTGTTCTTATTTCAATTTCCAGGAGTGTACATGTGAAGTCAGGTAGGCTGTTGGTTAGGATTTATTAGTTTGCCTCTCGGTGGTACGAGTGACGTACCTCCGTATCAGTGAACATAGCTAAGACCCAGTAAACAAGTCCCAGTCCAGACCATGAGAATCGCTTGTTCATGACTTTTGTGATCGTGTGATAGATAGTCTGTATCGTAAACAAAGTCTTGTAGCGCCCTCTATATTACGAAAATTAGATGGCATTCAATATGGCAAATGCAGACATTTGGAGATATATTTCCGAAAACCTACTAATATTTCGGTTTACAGGTTTCATAGCTATAATGTTTGAAAACGGATTTCTACTGCTCTACATGGACTAGCGAGGTCTCGATTATTAAAGTGCAGAATGACAACTCGAAACTTTGTTAATTAAACAAATACAATCATCATGATCATCATCATCATTTAAGACTGATTATGCCTTTCAGCGTTCAGTTTGCAGCATAGTCCCCCTTATAAAATTCCTCCATGATCCCCTATTCAGTGCTAATATTAGTGCCTCTTCTGATGTTAAGCCTATTACTTCAAAATCATTCTTAACCGAATCCAGGTACCTTCTCCTTGGTCTGCCCCGACTCCTCCTACCCTCTACTGCTGAGGCCGTGTATCTCTTGGGTAACCTTGCTTCTCCCATGTTTGTAACATGCCCCCACCATCTAAGCCTGTTCGCCCAGAATGCTACATCTATAGAGTTCATTCCTAGTTTTTCTTTGATTTCCTCATTGTGGACACCCTCATGCCATTTTTCCCATCTACTAGTACCTGCAATCATCCTAGCTACTTTCATATCCGTAACCTCAACCTTATTGATAAGGTAACCTGAATCCACCCAGCTTTTGCTCCCATGCAACAAAGTTGGTCGAAGGATTGAACGGTGCACAGATAACTTAGTCTTGGTACTGACTTCCTTCTTGTAGAAGAGTGTAGATCGTAGCTGAGCGCTCACTGCATTGGCTTTGCTACACCTCGCTTCCAGTTCTTTCACTATGTTGCCATCCTGTGAGAATATGCATTCTAAGTACTTGAAACTGTCTACTTGTTCTAACTTTGTTCCTCCTATTTGGCACTAATCCGTTTATATCTCTTACCCACTGCCATTACTTTCGTTTTGGAGATGTTAATCTTCATACCATAGTCCTTACATTTCTGATCTAGCTCTGAAATATTACTTTGCAAGCTTTCAATCGAATCTGCCATCACAACTAAGTAATCCGCATATGCAATACTGCTTATTTTGTGTTCACATATCTTAATCTCACCCAGCCAGTTTATTGTTTTCAACATATGATCCATAAATAATATGGACAACAGTGGAGACAGGTTGCAGCCTTGTCTTACCCCTGAAACTACTCTTAACCATGAACTCAATTTACCGTCAACTCTAACTGATGCCTGACTGTCTATGTAAAGACCTTTAATTGCTTGCAAAAGTTTGCCTCCTATTCCATAATCTCGTACAACAGACAATAACTTCCTTCTAGGAACCCGGTCATATGCCTTTTATAGATCTATAAAGCATAGATACAATTCCCTATTCCACTCGTAACACTTCTCCATTATTTGCGTAAGCTAAAGATCTGATCCTGACAACCTCTAAGAGGCCTAAACCCACACTGATTTCCATCCAATTTGTCCTCAACTAATAATCGCACTTTCCTTTCAACAATATCTGAGAAGATTTTACCCACAACGCTGATTAAAGAGATACCTCTGTAGTTGTTACAATCTTTTCTGTTTCCATGTTTAAAGATTGGTGTGATTACTGCTTCCTTCCAGTCTGATGGAACCTATCCCGACTCCCAGTTACCCTGTGTAGCCATTTAAGAGCTGACATTCCACTATATTTGATGAGTTCCGACTTAATTTCATCCACCCCAGCCGCTTTATAGCACTGCGACATATTGACCATTTTCTCCACTTCCTCAAATGTGATCCTATTTCCATCATCATTCCTGTCCCATTGTACATCGAAACCTGAAACATTACTGTTCGTATTTTCACCTACATTGAGCAACTCTTCAAAATATTCCCTCCATCTGCCCAAGGCATCAACAGGATTCACCAGCAGGTTTCCTGACCTGTCCATAATACTTGTCATTTCCTTCTTACCTCCCTATCGAAGACTGCTAATTACACTCCAGAATGGTTTTCCAGCAGCTTGACCCAAAGTCTCCAACCTGTTTCCAAAATCTTCCGAAGATTTCTCATGGATGATGCAATTATCTGTTTGGCTTTGTTTCTTTCTTCAACATAACTTTCTCTGTCTACTTGAGTTCTAGTATGTAGCCATTTTTGATACGCTATCTTTTTCCTTTTACAGGCTGCCTTGACTGTGTCATTCCGCCAAGCTGTTTGCTTCATCCTACCTTTTCACACTACTGTTCCAAGACATTCTTTAGCCACTTCTAGTACTGTGTCCCTGTACCTTGTCCATTCCTTTTCCAATGACTGTAATTGACTACCATCAACTAACGGTACCTTTCTGAGATCACTGTTATGTACTTGTGCCTGATTTCGTTATCCTGAAGTTTCTCCACTCTTATCCTCGTAAATATGGACCTGACCTGCTGCACTTACGGCCTCACAATACCGATTTCACTGCAGATTAAATAGTGATCAGTGTCATCAAAGAATCCCCTGAATACACGTGTGTCCTTCACAGCCTTCCTGAATTCCTGATCTGTTATTATATAATCAATGACAGATCGGGTTCCCCTGCCTTCCCAAGTATACCGGTGAATGTTCTTATGTTTAAAAAAGGAGTTTGTGATTACTAAGCCCATACTGGCACAGAAATCCAAGAGTTGTTTCCCGTTCCTGTTAGCCTCCATATCCTCTCCAAATTGATATTAATAGCTCCCCATCTCGTTACCATTCGTTTGCCGAGTCGTATCTTAGGAGTCCCTGGTTTGTCAATTAGAGGTGGGACTCCGTCACCTCCAAAAGTCCGAGGCATTTTGCTCTGATTGTTGCCAGCATCATATTTAAAGTACCAGGGAAGCAGGTTACTAGCCTTACTTGCCCCGGGTCCCATTGGGTTTTACTCCTAACGGTTGAGGGACTATCCGGTGGATTTGGTAGTCTTTGCCGTCTGAGCACAAAGGTGACCACGACTCAGAATATGTCCGAGATGCCCAGCCTTATTCCAAAGTAACTGGTATCCTGACTGTCAGGACCACTTACTTGGCCACTCATACGTTGCCCGTGGTTCATGAACTAGGACATGACAACAGGAACCCACACCATGAACCACGCAAATACAATCTAACAATAAAAATAAAGAAACATAGTTTCTATGTCATGGAACTGAGAGAAATAATTCACATATACCCAATAATACAATGAGTATTTCTAGTAGTTCCTTAGGTGGAGCTTGCGTCCACAGTATACTCGTATAGGACGTCAGCAATCTAGTTCCGTACTGGCCACTCAGTAACAGGATATACTAGAAAATGGTCATCTGAAAACCTGAAAATATTATCATTGGCCAAGACCGTTGCTTTCAATTCTGATGGAACTAACTTGCACTTCTGCCGATTTACTTCCTTTCAGCCCAGCACAGAAGATCTAAAGGATCTGGTTCTTCCGCTTAATATCGTGTAGGGCCCACGAGAACACGCAGAAGTGCAGCATGAACTCGACTAATGTCTGAAGTAGTGCTGGAGGGAACTGACACCACGAATCTTCCAGGGCTCTCCGTATCCGGAAGGGGACGACGGGGCGGAGATCTCTTCTGAACAGTACGTGGCAGGCAATCGCAGATATACTGAGTAATGTTCGTGTCTGGGAAGATTGGCGGCCAGAGCAAGTGTTCGACCTCGGAAGAGTATTCCTGGAACCATTATGTAGCATTTCTGGACGTGTGTGGTGTCACATTGTCCTGCTGGAATTGCCCAAGTCGGTTGAAATGCACAATGGACGTGAGTGGATACAACTGATAAGATAGAATGCTAACATACGTGTCAACTGTCCAAGTTGTAGCTACACGTATCAGGGGTCCCATATGACCCCAACTGCACAAGCCCGACACCATTACATAGCCTCCACCAGCTTCAGCAGTCCCCTGCTGACATGCAAGGTCCATGGATTCATGAGATTATCTCCACACCCATATACGTCCATCCGCTCGATACAATTTGAAACGAGACTCACCAACCAGGCAAGTTGTTTCCTGTCATCAACAGTTCAATGTCGATGCTGACGGGCCCAGTCGACGCGTAATGGTTTGTGTTGTGCTGTCATCAAGGGTACACGAGTGGGCATTCGGCTCCGAAAGCCCATATCGAAGATGTTCTGTTGAATGGCCCTCTCACTGACACTTGTTTATGGCCCAGCATTGAAATCTGCATCAGTTTGCGGGAGGGTTGCACTTCTGTCACGTTGAATGATTCTCTTCAATCGTCATTGGTCCCGTTGTTGCAGGATCTTTTTCCGGCCTCAGCGATATCGAAGACTCGATTCCTGATATTCACGGTACAGTCGTGAAATGGTCGTACGGGAAAATTCCCACTTCATTGATATCTCGGAGATGCTGTGTCCCATAGCTCGTGATCCGACTATAACACCACGTTCATCATCATCATTAGTATTCAGCCAAAAGGCAGGTTTTCGCATGGTAGTTCTTCAGTCTTTCCGGTCTACTGCCATCCTCTTTAGGTTCGCATAATTTCCTCTTCCGTTTATGTCGTCTATCATCTTGTATATCCTTCTTCCTATCAGTCTTCTCCCACAAACCAATCCTTCAAAAACATCTGCTGGCAAGAACTCCCTTCTCAATGAAAGTCCCAACCAGTTCTTTTTCATTTCTCTAATCACATTCAGAAGACATCTTCCCTTATCAATCCTTTCCAATATTCTTTCATTAGTCACTCTTTCCATCCACCTTATCCTCTCCATTCTCCTCCATATCCACATCTCAAATGCTTCTAACCATCTTTCATCCTCTCGCCTCAGCATCCTTGTTTCTGCACCATGTAGTGCCACACTCCAGACAAAACATTTGCCAAGCCTTTTCCTTATACCTTAATCTAATTTGCCGTATAACAGTCTCCTCTTTCTGTTGAATACCTCCTTCATTAGGGTAATTCGAGTCTTCACCTCCTGGTGACATTTCAGAACTTCAGTTAGTGTGCTTCCAAGATATTTAAATGCACGTTCTTGGCTAAACATAACTTGTCCTATGTTGATATTGGACAGTCTGCGTGTTGTACTGATAACCATACACTTTGTTTTCGCTGTGTTTATTTGTATCCCATATTCCACACAAGCTCCATTCAGATCTTTCAGCATGTTATTCACTGTCCACTCACTTTCTGCCACTAATACCATGTCATCAGCAAATCTTATACATTCCATTCTCTTTGGAACAATACATATTCCTCTTTTCCCATTTATGTCTTTCGCAATAATCTCTTCAATGTATACATTAAACAACAGTAGGAAAAGCAACAACCTTGTCTAAGACCTCTTCCAATGCTGCTTCCTTCTGGCATTTCATTCCCAGTCCTTATCCTTACTTTCTGGTGTAAATATACATTCTGTATCAGTCGTCTGTATTTCCAATCTACTCCTGTTGAAAATATACATCAGCTTGTTCCACTGAACTGTGTTAAAAGCCTTTTCTCAGTCTATAAGAACAACAAAGATTTCTCTACCTTTTTTCCATATATCTTTCCCCTATAGTTCTTTACAGGCTAACAACATCTCTCTCTCCTTTTCCTCTTCTAAATTCGAACTGCTCTTCTGCAAACCCTCAATCCAGCTTGCCATATATCCTTCTATTCAATACTCTCAACAACACTTTAGCTGACTGTCCTATGCTCTTCACATTTTTTATTGCTTCTCTTTTTCTCTATTGGTATCATAACCGTTGCAAGGAATCTTCAGGCCATTCCCCTTTGTCATATATCTCATTACAGAGGTAGACTACTTCTTTTCTTGCCTCGTTTCCCAGACTCTTCAACAGTTCTGCTGGGAAATCATCAATTTCACATGCCTTCCTGTTCGTCATCTCCTTCAGTGACTTTTCTACTTCTGCTTCCAATATGGTGAATCCCTTTCCATCGTCCGGCACTTATCGCTCCTCTTCAACCTTAATTTTGCTTTGTATTTTATCACCCTTATACAGACGTACATATTTGCCATGTGTTCAAAACCTCCTGTGGTTCTTCTGCTAGAGTACCATCCGCTCTTTCTGTTTCCATGTTATTCCTCTCTCTTTAACGTCCAAGAACTATCTCATTAGCCAGTGTATACAGCATTTCATACTTTCGCTGTTTCTCCATTTTCTCTATTTCGTTGCATTTCTGTTTCATCCATTTTTCCCTTGCCTCTTCAGTTTCTATTTTTAATTCATTATTCAGTTTCCTGTACTTCTTTCTGCCTTCTTCAGTTTCTACATTTTTCCACTTTCTCCGCTCTTCCATCTTTTTCAACATGCTTTCTGTTATCCATTCTTTCCTGATAGTTTGGGATACTCTAATTCCAAGTACTTTTTTGGAAAAGTCCATGAGTCCTTCACTCATTTTTATCCATCTGTCATTTACACTTTCATCAAGACTACCTCTTTCACATTTTTTCATACATCTGTTTTCCAAATCAGTCTTTCTATGTTTAGTCTTCGGTTTGCTTTACCTCTCCAGACTTTTTTCAACTTCACTTGTATTTCTCTCACTACTAGGTTGGGGTCTGAATTTATATCCGCTCCGGGATAAACTTTGGCATTCTTCACAGAGTTCCTAAACCTTTTCTGAGTCAGGATGTAGTCCAACTGATATCCTTCCCTATTCAAATTTGGTATCCATGGGTAACGTCTCCTTTTGCGGTGTTCAAATAATGTGTTACCCACTGCTAATGTATTTTCTTTACAGAAACTAATTAGTCGTTCACCTCTCTCATTTTTTATTCCTAATCCAAATTTTCCCATTGTATCTTCATCTCTTCCTTCACCCACCACTGCATTCCAGTCCCCTATGATGATAATGCTGGCATTTCTTTTGTCTTTTTCTCTTAATATTCTTCCACTTCCTCATCTCTATGCTGGTTGGCATATATACCTGTATTAACACCAAATCTTTTGAACTACTCTTTAGTAGTATCATCATCAGTCTTCCATCAATATGTTGTACCTTCATTACCTTATTTTTCAGCTTTTGCCCTATCAATGTTCCTACTCCGTTTTCACCACTCTTGATTTCCCCCGAATAAAAGAGTTTGTAACCTCCGCTTTCTATCTCCCCATTCTCTTCCCGTCTCATTTCACCCAAACAAAGGGGATTTAATCTGTTCCTTTTCATCCCCTGTTTTGCATTCTCTAGCTTTCCTGCTTGCAGTAGTGTCCTCATATTCCATGCTCCTGTCCTTATCTTTCCTTCCTTCATTGTCCCTTTCTTCCTTTCAAATATATCTAGTCTCAATGTGTTCCCCTCCCGGAGATCCGAATGGGATGAAGTTTTAACTCCACAATCTTTCACGTGGGGAGACACACGATGTTGTGCTTTGGAATGTAACGTGGTAGTTTCCCGTAGCTTTACACATAAGCAGTAGGTCGCCCAGCCTTAAATCAGCCGCTTACTATGAGTCAGACGCTGTCTGTAGCCGACCCCCTGAGGTACAGTCGCTACTTGCACTCTTTTTGTACCCAAAGAGAAAAGGTGTCTCTTCCGCCAGCTTCACCGTTCCAAAAGACTCTTTCTCTGCTGTAGCTGCCGTTGAGGTCTTTTATGTTTAACAGGAAATGACAGGTGAGAACAGGTTTAGGATAGGAAACGGGGAGTGATAGCACAGACAAAGTTACTCTGTGCCACAGAGAAACAAATAACGATAGGTCGCTGTGAGACACACACTTTTTCTGGCTTGGGTGACCCTTCTGGTAGCTAAGCTACCGCCGGCAGAGCACGCAAACTTCCTCGCCCGCACGGACAGTGCTACGTTAAGGCAGAGTGCCCTGAGGAGGACACCACATTCAAACTCACTTAAATCTTGATAATAACTGCGCCAGAAACCTTTGTCTTATACAGACGTATTCTACATGTTTACATATCTCTGTATTTTAATACGCATGCCGGTTTCTTTGGCGCTTCAGTGTATAAACCAGTCCGAAGTCGTGATTAAATCCGTAAAATGATTATTATATACACGAAAATATACCTTAAAACAAAACTCACTCGGACCAAGGCTCAACATTTAAAAAGTATATCAATAAATTAACTTAAAATTACACACCATTAGGTCACTATCATGAGGAGGCCTCACTTTCATTCTAAAATCCCAAAGGCAGCGCCGGCCGCGGTGGCCGTGCGGTTCTAGGCGCTCCAGTCCGGTGCCGCGCTGCTGCTACGGTCGCAGGTTCGAATCCTGCCTCGGGCATGGGTGTGTGTGATGTCCTTAGGTTAGTTAGGTTTAAGTAGTTCTAAGTTCTAGGGGACTGATGACCACAGCAGTTGAGTCCCATAGTGCTCAGAGCCATTTGAACCATTTGAACCCAAAGGCAGCTGGGTAGGTATATCATAACCTACAGGCTCGAACTACTGACTAATACTAGATATTTCTTAAAATACAACACCTAACCACTGCTGAGGTCCAGCATATTAAGTAAGTGAAATACAGCAAGTGCCATGGTAAACATTACGTAAAGATGCCTCTTCTTACAACTGGGCCGTACAATATTAATGCCTAACACGCACAGTGGAAACAACTTCATAAACACAAGCCTCAGGACCTAGCCACGTCAGTAATGGCCAATAACGAACCGGAGACGCCGCCAGCAACCTATAGACAAATCTGTTGAATTAAACCGAAACACACCATTTCGGAAACAAAACCTGAAAATAGCTAGCCTTACAGAGCTTATACACTCGGATGCTATCTAGATTAAATAAAACATTTCAGGTAACTGAAGTTACGTACCGCTTGTAGTTCATATTCCTAGGAATGCGTTTTATCCATTCATAAAAGATCTTCCATCCTGGAAGTTCAGCTGTACTCGTATAATTCTCCAAGATACCTACATAAATGCAATTCGTGTTGCACTGCATGCCAAAACAGAATTAAAGTGAAAATGCAACCAAACATCGTGACAAAGAACGAAACCACTAAATTAAACCACTACCCTGGCGCACTTCACATAGGTCTGCCAACCAAGCGGAGCCGGTAGTTTACAAATCCTGATGCTACCTTCCTGGCCGTAGGCTCACAACAGACCGTCCACCCAGGCCGCTCCCGGCACTCTGCACAGTAACACCTACAGGTGGCGCCACCGCATGGAACCAAAGATGCTCATGGCAACTGGCAACTAATGTATTTCTCCAAGCGGTACATTACGGGATAGTTCGTCATTTAAATGATCCTTAAATAATTAGTTCAGTGGCATCAGTATCATCAAGTGAGTCGAAACGAAACGAACACAAACAGTTATTGTTCAGGTAAGCGAATAAATGTCGTCGGTACATGTAGAGGACGACAGGATAAAGTCTAGAGGGGTTTATCAGCATTATCTGCTATGTGAATGTAAATAATAACTAGTTAATCGTGGGGGCTTGGAACGCTGTATTAGTGCGAGAAATAGAAGGTAGAGCTACAGGAGGACAAGGGTACAGTAATATGGATGAGATATCAGAAGAGTATTCCAATAAATTTCAACTACTAACTTTAAATACACTGTTGAAAACCCAAGAGGAGTGGAGGTACCCTTAAAATTGCCAATAGAATCTGATACATACGAGCTGTCTACATCTACGTGAGAAAGAAATTATGAAATCAGATATTGGACTGTAAGGAGTACACAGGAGCAATACAGTCGACAGTCTAATGATGATAAATGGTAGCGTGAAGATTATGAGAATCGTCAAGAGTAATCAAGCTATAGTTGAGTGAGATATTCAAGTGATGTGAAATTATCATATGCGTTCGAAGTTCTCTGAGTTTGTAGATACCGCAGCAATGAATACGACGTTAGATAGTGCCGTTTAGGTGCAATGTACATGTGTAGAAAGAGTAAACATAGACATTCGGCGGACATAGGTAACTGAGAGGAGCATCTGCCTAAGGGAAAAATTAACTGATCGATGAAAGACGGAAATAAGAAAGTTCTGAGATAAAACCAGGAATTTGTCACTTAAACGAAGTCAGCAGGATGTGCACGGAAGATTCAGCGAAGTGGATGCAGAAGAATGTGAAAAAAATTGAAAGGAAGGAAGGACAGATTCAGATACAGGAGGGGAAAAGTAGTATTCTGAACATTTGAAACTGATCGTGTCAACAGCTCAAAAATAATTTCTCTGTAACCCACATAAAAGCGAGCGGACAGGTACAAAAAGTACGCTGAGGCCCCTCAGGAAGGGATGAACAGCGATAACGTGATAGAAGATGAAATTTATACGACGTAGTGAGTGAAATATAAGAGTTTGAAAGAGAAGTTGAAGGCTTCTGATCAAACAGGGCAGAGGGGAGTATATACAGAGAGCGACACAAAGCAGAAATACGGACAAAGTCCTGCAAACACGCGCGTTCAAAGAGGAATGGCAGGGAGGGAAGAGAGGGTGTAACCTCCCCCCTCACTTATCGACCTTAATGACAGTGAAAAATTAAACCGCGTGTACCTAATGGAAATTTGGGAAAAGCAATCGTCACCGAAGTTAATCTATCGGTAAAGAGGGAGGAAAGGGTTACATCTAAATGAAAGGAAAAATGTAAATGAAACTGGTGGAAATTAATTTTGAAAAGGGGTAAAGTTAATAAAGAAAGTAAATGTGCGGCCGTTACGTTAACAATTAACTAGCGGTAATTAGATATTTGAGATTTGGGGGAAATCACGGTCGCCAGTCCTAAGGACAATTACTATAGTAACTGAAAAAGAAAGGTTATTACACATATAATTAACACTAGAAGCGTGGCAACTGAAGGTTGACACGTGTAGTGTGAAAACTGAAAGTTTGTCAGAAGTAATAAATTTCGCTACACTCTGACTTAATTTAGCAAAAGAATTAATAAAACCGGAAAATCGAAAGTTAATTTAGTGACTGAAGTTAATAGTGAGCTTTCTTTCTGAAGCACATCAAAATCCAGTAAAATACGGTTAGTCTTGGACTACCTCAACAATCATTTCAAAAGCGACTTGACTCTACGCAATTTAGAAACAAGAGATTTAACTTTGAAGTTGAATTAAATGATTCTGAACTATTAACAATAGTAAAATTTAGTACGTACCAAGCTGAGCTGCAGTCACAGGTAAGCTAAAATATGCTAACAAAACTAGCACTCTAAATTTGTGCTCGTGTAACCTAAATATTGTAGCCAGCTACTGAACTTTGAAATTAAAGCAGTGAAATCTAATTATATTATTTTAATGCTGGCGTTTGAATTTCAACGACACTCGGGTTCATTTCGGAAATGGAAGGGACCCTGCTTGGCAATGCAATTGGGACAATGAGCAACAAAGGTTCATGCTAAGTTGCTGTAATTTTGCGAGGCAAATGGAACAATTTGAAAAGCTGAGGTCTGCCATACAGTTCTGAAACTTTACGTGCTTTTAGTCTTCCTTGTTGGTTGATTGAAGGTTTGAAGCCGTCGATCGAGGAGGTGGCGACAGTCACTCATTGTCGGCCGTCGCTGTTGCAGAAGCTGGATGTTGGCGCGCCTTCTTCTCGACACGGTCACTAGGCGAAACGGGCTCTTGATGTGCGCCAGCTAATGCTTCCCGTCCGCGACACCATGTCAGAAACTATCATCGCGAGTCGAGCGCAATTACATGCTGCCAAACCCCGAAAGCGCGGCAACTCGCGGGAGCGTCACACAACACCTGCTCCACTCGCTACTCCCGCCAGACTCTCACTGCTCTGCCCGCGCTCCACGCGGCAGAGTTAACACTACCAAAGATCCTACACACTTTGAGTCTTCACACGACCCATCGATGTAATCGTTCGATAGCAGTTTTCCCTAGGCAAGACCCAGCGTAAAAATACAAATAATATTTATGAAACAAACCAATTATACATCGACATAAGTGCATAAATATATATATATATATATATATATATATATATATATATATCCAAACAGTAAAGCAATTACAATATATAAAGAGACAGAAATGTCATATCTTGAGGTAACAAAACAAGGAAAAAAAATAATAGTACAATAGATGGAAATAGGAGTATATGCATTTCCGGCGTTACAAGGGGACGTCAGAGTCAAAGCCTGATACTCAGAGATCGAAAGGCTGTCTTACAAAGATATCTACCGTCTTATCCGCATAATTTGTTAGTGTATGTAACTTGTTCTTCAGTTCCTCTGCATTGTAGTTACATTCTGTTTACGAACGCTGTCGCGTTATTGAGATCTTATCTAACACAGAGAAACGTATGATACACCGGCAGTACTGTGTATTAAAACCTCACATCGGAAACACATGTTCCTCGCAGGGAACTAATCTTCTACTTCTACAGGTCCCACTTACTACAGTAAATGAATTGTTTATTAAAGGATATTGAAAATTCTATCGGAAGGGCATAAGGCAAATGTCATGCAAAGTCTACAGAACACAGATTACACGATGAAATCATAGCTATCGTCCAGGAGGTTGTGAAAGCGTTTCGTGCGTCGAGAAGTGAGTATGCGTTGCATTAAATGCGAAAGATAAGGGAAGTGTGAAACAGACAAACACATAACAATACAGTGCAGTTTCTTCACGAATCCTCTCTTTCATTCATCAGATGAATTTGCAATTGCGAATAATGTCTGCCATTAGCTCTAGAATGAAATGACGACCATGAAAATTTGTGCCGGACCGACACTCGAACAGGGATTTCCCGCTCGCGATAAGCGTTAAATCCGGGTTCCAGTCCCGGTCTGGCACAAATTTTCATTGACGTCACCTATCTACAGCTGATGGTAGTCATTATTCGCAATTATGAATTAATCTGATGTGTTCCTTAACAGCTTTGTTCGCCGCAGTGCATCGTCATCAGAATGACACAGGCATACTGCAATGTCGCTCTTTGTTGCCCCTTACTAGTCTCCTGGTATAACTTGTTGCTGAATCATAAAACTGACACTACAAAAAAGAAAAGCATAGTTACACTTCTTTTCTTGTTAATTGCAATTTTCGTTGTCCATGCTCTTCAAGGCTTTGGTGAATATTTAGAACGACTACTGTCTACTTTTTTGCTTGGGGTGTGACGCCTCGATAACAAGTGGCGCAAAACCTGTATCCATTAATCTTATCGCTACTGTTGCATGGAAATTAAGTGGTAATAATTTAGCGTTACGAATGTGTTACTTAGAGTAATTTGTAGCCATTAGCGGAGAATTTTGGAGTAAAGGTTACCCAGCAAGTTCCTTCTCATCATGGATACAAATTTATGTACATACATCTCATTACTCTTTCACGTATAAGATCCTATCGCGAGATAGCAGCTCCGACATTCTGCAATAAAAATTTACTGCGGAGCATATGTCGCTGGATCCTTGTTAGATTACCTAATATTCGGCAATGCAATTAGAGTTTACGACGTATGTCCACAACAAAAGTTTCCTGTCGGTAATCTCTTTGCATGTCTGTACCTTAAGCGAATTACGCTAAAATTGTGAATGACGCAATAAGTGTGTCCGCAAGTAATGACAGGCAAAAAAATTCAGAAATTTAAAATCACTAGATGACAAGAAACTGTATGTCGCAAATGGTGCTTGTAGAGAGTAGTGGCATATAACTAGTTATTTTTAATGGAAGGATTAGTATTAACATTAGGATCATGTGTTCGATAGAGACCTAACATCTTAAAAGCAAATACTTTGATAACAAAGGCACAAAACAAGTTAGCTTTATTTGTTTAGCAATACCCTTTGTCCTTTAACTAACAGGAGAAGATGAGGAAAAAATGGTTAGCATTGTCGGCTCTCTCTGAATAGGAAAACTAGTCCTAAGTACGGACTGGACACTGAACATAAGTGACTTAAGGATGCAAAAGGAATACAGAACGCAGCTTAGCGACATAAGAGTGTCTATTAAAAGACTACTGTCGCTCAAAAATTTCCTCTGTTTGCCTGTCACAGTGGATATTTCTTGTAAAAGAGTAACCAAGAGTATGAGGAATAAGGGTAACGTTCTTCAAATTCGGACGTGGAACATAGAAGACAAATGTGAATTGCGAAGTAATATACAAATTTGTAAAGGGACAGGGTGGATGATCTACACAGTGGCGGTTTTGCGATGATGTGGTGCTCAGGATGTTGATCGACGATTGTTAATGAAAACAACATTATTTAACAAGCGTTTTATTAGTGTACTAACTACAACAATTTCGGCGCCTCACTGCAGTGGCAACGCCCTCCAGAAGGTGTGCTGAAAACAGCGAGTCCGATGCCATTGACGCAAGCAGTACGGTCGTCGACTCAGCAGGTACGCTGACGTAATGTGCACGTGCACTATCCGGACACAGCCTTATCGTTCTGATCGGGTCGCGCTGGAAGGCACGTAATCCCATCTTGGACTCTGTAGAGGAAGACATTTCTCAGTGCCTGGCCTTGCAAGGGAAAGCGTAGAGCGACAGTGTAGTCTCTCAGGTGGTGGTGGCTGGGCGGTTGCACCACCCTGGTCACGGGCAGCTGCTCTCCAGCGTAGGAAGCCGGCAGTGGTCAGAAGCCGATCTGGATGTGGCCCACCACCTGGGCGGCGTTAAGTTTTCAGCAGTGGACTCACTGCCAGCAGCAGGCCTGAAGATAGTGGAGTCCAGAACTCGTTGTCACATCTTGTAGCAACATATCGACTCGTAGACAAGTGTAGACACCGCATAGCAGTTTACAGCTATCAGATTGCAGACATACATTTAAAAATGTGGGGGAGGGGGTGTTACCACCGTAACTCCAAAAAATGTTTAGCAAAATGACCACTGCAATGACACATGTAGCATTTAAGTGGTGCTGATTTGGTATATAATGCTCTATGACCCAAAAATTGCACTTTATGTGCATCACCCGCTACAAATAGTGCTCTCTAATGTTCTCAAGAAACTGCGATAGTTGAGAAAAAGCTTTCATTAGCCAACGTTGCATAAATTAGTCTTTATTGTTGACAACCGATTTCGACAGTTGTACCTGTCATGTTGACTGTAGTGGAGAAAAAACATTCAACAGCCACCGTTCCGAAATTTAGTCCATATTGTTGACAACCGGTTCCGACAGTTGTAGCTGTCATCTTCTAGTCTTCAAAATTTTTTAAAGTGATATGTGTTCCACTGTGAGTTAGTTGAGTTAGTACCTCATGGCACGTTGTAATTATGGTGGATAGAATGCAGCACGTTATACAGAGGTTTGTCAGACATAGAACAATATACAGGGTGAGTCACCTAACGTTACCGCTGGATATATTTCGTAAACCACATCAAATACTGACGAACCGATTCCACAGACCGAACGTGAGGAGAGGGGCTAGTGTAATTGGTTAATACAAACCATAAAAAAATGCACGGAAGTATGTTTTGTAACACAAACCTACGTTTTTTTAAATAGAACCACGTTAGTTTTGTTAGCCCATCTGAACATATAAACAAATACGTAATCAGTGCCGTTTGTTGCATTGTAAAATGTTAATTACATCCGGAGATATTGTAACCTAAAGTTGACGCTTGAGCACCACTCTTCCGCTGTTCGATCGTGTGTATCGGAGAGTATCGAACTACGCAGGGATCCAAAGGGAACGGTGATGGACCCTAGGTACAGAAGAGACTGGAACAGCACATTACATCCACATGCTAACATCTTTTTATTGGTCTTTTTCACTGACGCACAAGTACATTACCATGACGTGGAGGACGCATGAATTGGCTAGCCCGTTCTCCTGATCTTTCACCTCTGGACTTCTTTCTGTGGGGTACGTTAAAGGAGAATGTGTACCGTGTTGTGCCTACAACCCCAGAGGATATGAAACAACGTATTGTGGCAGCCTGCGGCGACATTACTCCAGATGTACTGCGGCGTGTACGACATTCATTACGCCAGAAATTGCAATTGTATGCAGCAAATGATGGCCACCACATTGAACATCTATTGGCCCGACATGTCGGGACACACTCTATTCCACTCCGTAATTGAAAACGGAAACCACGTGTGTACGTGTACCTCACCCCTCATGGTAATGTACATGTGCGTCAGTGAAAAAGACCAATAAAAAGGTGTTAGCATGTGGACGTAATGTGCTGTTCCAGTCTCTTCTGTACCTAAGGTCCATCACCGTTCCCTTTGGATCCCTACGTAATTCGGTGCTCTCCGATAAACACGATCGAACAGCGGAGGAGTGGTTCTCAAGCGTCAACTTTAGGTTACAATATCTCCGGATGTAATTAAGATTTTACAATGCAACAAACGGCACTGATTACGTATTTGTTTATATGTTCAAATGTGCTAACAAAACTAACGGGGTTCCATTTAAAAAATCGTAGGTTTGTGTTAAAAAAACTTCCGTGCATTTCTTTATGGTTTGTATTAACCAATTACACTAGCTCCTCTCCTCACGTTCGGTCTGTGGAATTTATTCGTCAGTATTTGATGTGGTTTACGAAATATATCCAGCGGTAATGTTAGGTGACTCACCCTGTATAGTTAGAAAGCTCCTTGTGCGAAAGGGCATTATCGCATACATAACACTCACAGAGGCTTGCTAATTTTAAACGCCCATATGCAGAAGGTGGTTTTTGACTGTAAATGGTTTTGTTTATGACCAACCTGTGAATAACATGCTGCATTTTATCCACCGTAATGACAACATCGCATGATATAAAATCACAATGTTTGAAGACCAGGAGATGGCAGCAACGACTGTCGAAATCGGTTTGCAGCAATTGTTGCGACCTTGGCTATTGATAGCTTTTTCCCAAGTAAAGCATAGATCGCTGCTTCTAAGTTCTCTATCTGAGAAAATTTAGTCATATTGCGGTAAGTCAGGAAGGTACTCTGGCCTCACAAACTTCACTTTTATGTTCTATGACACTCCCACTCGCACTCCATTGCACACGACCAAGGGGGAGGAAACAAATGAACCGCTAGCCACACTATGCATCGCACTGCCTCTACGAGTGACTGCAGGCGTGGTCCCAGATACAGCTTCTGACGTCCGTATTAGCGATGGTCGACGCCACAACGCCCACTTCTGTCACCACAGTGTAGAGGCATGGCATGGATGCCCTATTCAGTGGTAGATTCCGACGAGGCGATAGGTTGTTGTCAGAATTTTGACCAAAGGTTGTTCATGGAAACACAGTTAATAATTAAACACTGTATTAGTGAATCAACTACAACAATCACGGAGATGCTCTCGTGTGGCAAGTCTCTCCACAAGGTATGCTGAAGACAATGATTGTGAAAGTGCCGAAGCAAAAGGTGGTCTGCAGTCCGCTGCCTTCGATGGCGCCAACCACTCAGCAGAAATGCTGACACAAGGTGTATGTTACTGCGCATGTGCCATCTGGATGCTCAGGGCAGGCTGCACCGGAAGGCATGGAATCCCGCCGTGGGCCTGTAGAGGAAGACAGCTCTCACAGCAGTGCCCGCCTTTGCAAGCGGAGGTGAGATCGACAGTGTACCTGCTGAGGTGAAGGTGTGGTAGCAACTGCGCTGACTTGGTCTCAAGCATTTGCCTTCCCGGTTACGAGGCTGGCAGCGACTGGAAGTAGGCCTGGAGGCGGCCCACTGGCTGGGAGGTGCTAAGTCCGCAGCATTAGAGCCAGCAGCAGGGGTGGCTAAGTCTCATGGCAGCTTCTTGTAGAATCATGTCGGCTCATAGACTGGCACAGACCTCGTCTTGTAGCTTGCAGCTGCCAGCCTGCATAAGTCTATACAAAAATGAGGGTATTTCTACTGGCTTGGTGTGCACGTGTTTTGCCGAGACATATCCATTTTAGTCATAGAGTCCTGACAGAGGCCTTCGGCGTGGGCGTTAACTAATCGGACTGTCACACAGCAGTCTTTTTTTGCTGTGTCGCGGTTATTAGAACGCTGATGCTTCGCCTGGCCCATCGTGTGGTAATTGCCTGCTGTCCAAGGTGCAGTTTTTGTTTTGCCATCCAGCAGCTCGTGAGGTATCTATGCTTGACTGAATCGGTCTGACCTGCTCCCTTAGCCCCTTGCAAAAGCCATGGAAGCGTCGTAATTCTATTCGGTAGCGCTAAAAAGTAGTGGTTGCGGTGCAAATTGAAAAATGTTAGACATACAGGAATGGAAAGAGGAATAACGCGTATGATGTATGGAGTGCATATTAGAACATCCTATCATTTTATGCATAATTAAAGCACGGAATGCAGTAGAGAAATTGTAACATTTGATAAGAAGTATAGGTAGATAGAATTTGAAGTAATTAATTGGGTCCTATAATTTGGAAAGTAATTGAATTGAATGAGAAGCTAGGCTTGCAGTCAAAGCTACGAACGATGTATAGGATTGTACCATTGTTAATAAATCGTGATTATGGCGTGAACTACTATGTCAACAGTTTGACAACTCTCTAAATACATATGTAAGTCCCATGAATTCTAGAAAGAATTACACTTATAATGCGTTTCACTGATGTTCCAGGCCAATGCGAAATGCGGTTGTATACTGTCTACAATCTGAATTGGTTATGCAAAAACAGACATAATGTCTTATGGGATAACAGCAATCAGTGATTTTATAATGTTACTTTAAATCCGTCTTGATTGCAAATGTGACGTAGCATGTGAAAGTTGCTGAATTGGACGGGTTACTCCTGTAACTTAAATATCAGATCTGAAGATGGTTCTGAATGAACCGAAACCGGTCATATGAATAATAAAAAAATTTGCAATCAAGACGGATTTAAAGTAACATTATGAATTGGTTATTGTGATGTATTCACCTGATAATTCAGACAAACGAGTCTGTCAATTATCTTGTATGTGCGTGCCTTACACCTACCTTCGCCGTTCGCAAGACTCTGAAAACTATTTATGCTGTCAGCCAGAAAGCGATGGAGGACATACTGACGGTAATTTCCAGTCTGCAAGTCCGCATTAGTCTTTGTGTTCACTGAAAGAAAATGATCCTACTTCCTATTTACTCGGCGGAATCAGGAACTATGATTATAATTAAATGTACTGAGTTTTAACTGATTGATTTAGTCAGTAAATGTTCACACTCACAAAATATAAGTCTATCTAATGCAGCTCTCAAGAACAGAACTATTAACAGTTCAGATCCTGTACGGTAAGTTCCAAGTAAAATAGTCAATCGCTTTGAGTTCAAATTACCTAAGGTTAATGGCTCGCCATGAAAGTGGAAAATAATCGCATCACTTGCCATGCGGTTTTTGTTAACATTTAGTATATAACTTGAAAACTGACAGAGGAAGCTTATTGGTGTCACATGTATAAGGTTTCTAGATGTAACTGAGGTTGCGTATGAATTTTCATCCGTCAGAGTCTGATATTTAGCGCCTTCAATTTTTCGTAATCAGCGCCGATTTGGACCACAATATTACTGTGATCAGATTGATAACTGTAGGTTTTAACTCCGACATATATTTTTACTTTCTGGCCAGTTTTTAGCTTTGTATTCTTGTTATAGAGTGCCACTTATTTTTTCTAAAGATCGTATATTTTGCCTGGTATATTGATTTGATCATTCTGAGACCGTACAGTGTTAACATTAATACACTGAAGCATACCCTGACGAAGTTATTTTCGTTTCTAATTTCACTCTTAAATTTGGTTCAGTCCTATGTATGTTGAGTAAAGGCGCATTATGACGACGTGGCGCTGGTGGTTGTGAACTGGTGTAAGCCCCGGTACAATCGCTCGCCTTTTTCTGAACACAGTGCAGATGAAACGGAGCTTCATCTTAATGGATGGTGCTGCAAGATCGTGAAGATGAGTCTTTGTAGCGTCATTCATTCATCATATTTCATAAATTCCAACAAGACTGAGTTTCCAGGCATGTAGAATGTCTCAGGTACTGTAAGAAACGTCAGCAGCGGCCACTGCAGATTACTTCTGTATATTATTTATACAGGGCGCCTCTCCTAAGAGTTGCCAGGCGCGTTTTCGACATGTATCTGCAATTTCATTTTTTCCAATGTGAAGCTGGATTCAGACTAGGCAATTACTGCTCGTCACGACTTTCATAACACGCCCAGTGTCAACAGAAAGCGGCAGTTTATTTCATATTACAAACAAATTTATTTTTAAAACTAGAATTTTACTTGCCCTTTCGACAGAGCGCTCCCAAATAGGCCAGTCCGATATTCGTTTTACCAGTATCAATTAGCAGGGACAGTGAAGCACGAAGAATGAACAGCAGTCCAGCAGCAACTCAGTAGCGTTGTATGCTAGGCGGTAGAGGTAAGCGCAGGCCAGGCTGAGCGTCTTCCTCTATAATAGAAAACAAAGTCAAGTTTCCGTCGTTACACTTTGAGAGTCGTCATACGATATCGAAACAGATCTTATCTTTCAGCAGAATACAGACCACGAAGAACAGATGAAATGATAATAAAAAAGAAACACAGGGCTGGCGGAAAGGCGCGTGCCTGGAGATGGAGAAACTGGGGTACCGAATGTCGATTGGACAAGTGACTTTTCAGTCTTAGGTTTAACCTAGCCATTAGTGCTTCAACGATGTGAGGAGTCACCAGAAACAACAAGTGATACGGATTCGTCCGTTAAACGCTTGGTCCCATTTCCCCGGACGGATAAAACGCAAGTCGCAAAAAATGGCTCTGAGCACTATGCGACTTAACTTCTAAGGTCATCAGTCGCCTAGAACTTAGAACTAATTAAACCTAACTAACCTAAGGACATCACACACATCCATGCCCGAGGCAGGATTCGAACCTGCGACCGTAGTGGTCGCTCGGTTCCAGACTGTAGCGCCCAGAACCGCACGGCCACTCCGGCCGGCCGCAAGTAGCAGAAATGGCGTCCAGTAGAAGATTTGCTCCAGGTCACTGACCCAAGTGAAATTATTATTGTTATTAATGAGTGGCGAAAGAAAACGAGACAGTTGGAAAGAAAGAAATTGTTTATTATTCTGGCAGTAACCTTTGATTGTGGCACCATACACAATCATTAACCCGGCTCCAGGGAAGTAGGGTCCCCTGCCCTATTCCTCCACTGGGGTAATTCCTGTCTGGCGCGTCCACGTCGCGGGGATTGGCATCCTACACTTCAGTAGGCCGGAGTGCTAGAATGGCTGAGTTCAGGCAGGGACCTAATCGCGTGGTGTATAACACGGAACCCATGCCCAGGGTTACGGGTGAAGACCGTAATGGCAGCGACGGCGGAGAAGGAAGACTTCAGAATGGTGTAGCTGGCAGATGAGGTAACCCTCCTTTCTGGAGATTAAACGAGAAGGGAAACACTGCCTTGTGGTGGAGGAGAAACTCCAAAGGCTAAGGGAGATAACCCCAACAGAAAATTCCTTCTTGCGTTAGGCCTAGCAAGCCAGTAAAAAAAAGTCTTCATCTTTTTTTTTTTTTTCTTTGTCATCAGTCTACTGACTGGTTTGATGCGGCCCGCCACGAATTCCTTTCCTGTGCTAACCTCTTCATCTCAGAATAGCACTTGCAACCTACGTCCTCAATTATTTGCTTGACGTATTCCAATCTCTGTCTTCCTCTACAGTTTTTGCCCTCTACAGCTCCCTCTAGTACCATAGAAGTCATTCCCTCATGTCTTAGCAAATGTCCTATCATCCTGTCCCTTCTCCTTATCAGTGTTTTCCACATATTCCTTTCCTCTCAGATTCTGCGTAGAACCTCCTCATTCCTTACCTTATCAGTCCACCTAATTTTCAACATTCGTCTATAGCACCACATCTCAAATGCCTCGATTCTCAGTCTTCATATATTGCTTTCCAAACACAGACGAGCCTCGGAACGAGCATCTCAGGATTTGACCAAACTGCTTCTTCAAGTACTGGTGCGAATGATGGGAGACCCGATGGTATTCAAAGTACATAAAGATGAAACCAAACGGACTAAAAAATAACCTAAATATTGGCACCCTTATTATATTAACCCTCAATGGACAAATGGTAGAAATGACAGACGTACTAACAGAGAGTAAGTTAGATATATTGGGATTAAGCGAAGCAAAGTGGAAGGGAAAAGACGAGAAGAATTTGAGAGGAGGAAGAAAACTGCACTGAAGTGGGAATAACAGGTATGGAAGAAATGGTGCGGCAGTGATGGTGAATAAAAACGTACAAAGCTGTATTTAAAGTGTGAGACATATATCAGACGGGATCATAATCTTAAACCTGAGGTTGCAAAAAGAAACACTGAAAGTACTCCAGATTTATGCACCTCAAGTGGGATGTTGCGAAGAAGAGAAGATGGACCTTAAAAAAAAGTTAGAAAACCATATAGAGAGTGCTAATATAGTGATGGGAGATTTTAATGCACAGGTAGGCAAAGAAAGAAAGGTATTTGAGCAAGTGTTGGAATGTTTTGGATATGGAGGCAGAAATGAAGAAGGGGAAAGACTCCTGGATTTGTGCCAGAGAAATGGAATGAAAATAGCAAACTGCTGGTTTCTGAAGAGAGAAAGTCATGTTACCACCTGATAAAGTTTGGATGGAAGACCCAAGAGTGTAATTGATTATATTCTAATAGGTAGGGAATGTGAAGGTAATTTCAAGTGTGAGTGCAGATGGAGACCATAGATTACGGTGGGACAATGGGAAATGAATCAGTGTGTGGAAAATAGAAAACAGAAGAAAGTGATGAGGATAATACGGGATTGGAAACTGAAGGAGAGTGAACGTGTAGTATAGAGAAATAATCACACAAAAATTTCCAACAGAAGTTTTTTTGCGATGTAGAAAAAGAATGGAGTTTAATCAAAGACAGTTTGGTCGAAGCAGCACGAAAAGCTGTTGTTGTTGTAGTGGTCTTCAGTCCTGAGACTGGTTTGATGCAGCTCTCCACGCTACTCTATCCTGTGCAAGCCTCCTCGTCTCCCAGTACCTACTGCAGCCTACATCCTTCTGAATCTGCTTGGTGTATTCATCTCTTGGTCTCTGTCTACGATTTTTACCCTCCACGCTGCCCTCCAATACTAAATTGGTGATCCCTCGATGTCTCAGAACATGTCCTACCAACCAATCCCTTCTTCTAGTCAAGTTGTGCCACAAACTTCTCTTCTCCCCAATTCTATTCAATACTCCCTCATTAGTTATGTGATCTACCCATCTAATCTTAAGCATTCTTCTGTAGCACCACATTTCGAAAGCTTCTTTTCTCTTCTTGTCTAAACTATTTATCGTCCACGTTTCACTTCCATACAAATACTTTCAGAAACGACTTCCTAACATTTATATCTATACTCGATGTTAACAAATTTTTCTTCTTCAGAAACGCTTTCCTTGCTATTGCCAGTCTACATTTTATATCCTCTCTACTTCGACCATTGTCAGTTACTTTGCTCCCCAAATAGCAAAACTCCTTTACTACTTTAAGTGTCTCATTTCCTAATCTAATTCCCTCAGCATCACCCGACTTAATTCGACTACGTTCCATTATCCTCGTTTTGCTTTTGTTGATGTTCATCTTATACCCTCCTTTCAAGACACTGTCCATTCCGATCAGCTGCTCTTCCAAGTCCTTTGATGTCTCTGACAGAATTACAATGTCATCGGCGAACCTCATAGTTTTTATTTCTTCTCCATGGCTTTTAATACCTACTCCGAACTTTTCTTTTGTTTCCTTTATTGCTTGCTCAATATACAGATTGAATAACATCGGGGAGAGGCCACAACCCTGTCTCACTCCCTTCCCAACCACTGCTTCCCTTTCATACCCCTCGACTCTTATAACTGCCAACTGCTTTCTGTACAAATTATAAATAGCCTTTCGCTCCCTGTATTTTACCCCTGCCACCTTCAAAATTTGAAAGAGAGTATTCCAATCAACATTGTCAAAAGCTTTCTCTAAGTCTACAAATGCTAGAAACGTAGGTTTGCCTTTCCTTAATCTAGCTTCTAAGATAAGTCGTAGGGTCAGTATTGCCTCACGTGTTCCAACATTTCTACGGAATCCAAACTGATCTTCCCAGAGGTCGGCTTCTATGAGTTTTACCATTCGTCTGAAAGAATTCACGTTAGTATTTTGCAGCTGTGACTTATTAAACTGATAGTTCGGTAATTTTCACATCTGTCACCACCTGCTTCCTTTGGGATTGGAATTACTATATTCTTCATGAAGTCTGAGGGTATTTCGCCTGTCTCATACATCTTGCTTACCAGATGGTAGAGTTTCGTCAGGACTGGCTCTCCCAAGGGTGTCAGTAGTTCTAATAGAATGTTGTCTACACCTGGGGCCTTGTTTCGACTCAGGTCTTTCAGTGATTTGTCAAACTCTTCACGCAGTATCGTATCTCCCATTTCATCTTCATCTACATCCTCTTCCATTTCCATAATATTGTCCTCAAGAAGATCGCCCTTGTATAGACCCTCTATATACTCCTTCCACCTTTCTGCTTTCCCTTCTGTGCTTAGAACTGGGTTTCCATCAAAGCTCTTGATATTCATGCAAGTGCTTCTCCTTTCTCCAAAAGTCTCTTTAATTTTCCTGTAAGCAGTATCTATCTTACCCCTAGTGAGATAAGCCTCTAGCCATCCCTGCTTAGCCATTTTGCACTTCCTGTCGATCTCATTTTTGAGACGTTTGTATTCCTCTTTGCCTGCTTCATTTACTGCATTTTTATGTTTTCTCATTTCGGTAATTAAATTCAATATTTCTTTTGTTATCCAAGGGTTTCTACTAGCCCTCGTCTTTTTACCTATTTGATCCTCTGCTGCCGTCACTATTTCATCCCTCAAAGCTACCCATTCTTCTTCTACTGTATTCCTTTCCCCCTCGGGAAAATTTACGGATGTAGTTTCCCCTTGCTTTCAGCCGTTCGCAGTACCAGCACAGCAAGGCCGATTTGGTTAGTGTTACAAGGCCAGATCAGTCAATCATCCAGACTGTTGCCCCTGCAACTACTGAAAAGGCTGCTGCCCCTCTTCAGGAACCACACGTTTGTCTGGCCTTTCAACAGATACCCCTCCGTTGTGGTTGCACCTCCGGTACGGCTATCTGTATCGTTGAGGCACGCAAGCCTCCCCACCAACGGCAAGGTCCATGGTTCATGGGGGGGGGGGGGGGGGGGGGGGGCACGAAAAGTATATGGCAGAATATCTGGAAAGGAAAAAATAAGACAGACAAGTTGGTGGGATGATACCACAATCCAAGCATTTAGGAGAAAAAAACATAGAGCATGGAGAAAGTGGTGGAAAGCTAAAAATGACGAAGACTATAAACGATGTATAGAGGAAAAGAAGAAGTGCAAAGAAATAGTGGAAACAACAAAGGAAAAGGCGTGGGGAGAGTTTACAAAAAAACGTGAAGGAGATGTGAAGAGCAATAAGAAAATGTGGCCGCCTCCCCATTTTCATTCGGTCTTTCCTGTCTTAGCGGTTTTTTCGGACCCGTGTTGGTAACACACTGTCTGATCGCTTTGAGCAAGAGAACGGTGTCCCCCAGGGCAGTGTTTTAAGTGTTACCCTCTTTGCCATAGCCATCAACAGTATAACGTCTACAGTGAGGAGTCCAGCACAGTGCTCCTTGTTTGTGGACGACTTTGCTGTTTTCTGTTCCTCCTCCAGAGTTGCAACCGTGAGCCGTCAGTTGCAGCTAACAGTGCGGCGGTTAGAGGAGTGGGCTGCAAAGACGGGTTTTCGGTTTTCTGCCGATAAGTATGTTTGTGTTCATTTTAATCGTTCTTCGTCTTTTTACTTTGCCTGCCTTGCATATGGGGGATACTGTCCTACATTTTAGAGACACAGTGCGGTTTCTGGGCCTAATTTTTGACTCCAGGTTGTTATGGCTGCCACATCTACTTGACTTGAAAGCCAGAACCCTGAAGGCACTGAACATCCTCAAGTGCCTCAGCCATAGGTCTTGGGGAGCGGACACGGCGCGTCACCTTCAGTTTTACCGAGCTTTTGTGCGTTCTCGGCTGGACTATGGGTGCACAGTGTATGGGTCAGCAAGGCCGTCTTATTTGCAGATCCTTGACGCTGTTCACGATGCTGGTATTCGACTGGCCACGGGTGCTTTTCGGACCATCCGGCGGCAGCTCCTGCTGGTGCGCCAGGCTTGTAAATTTCTTGCAGCTCCCAGCTCGCCTGCTCACCATCTTGTTGCCCATCCACCTCTGGACCGCCTTTTCTCCCGCCGTCCCCGGGCTACGTTGCCGTTTGGGATCCGTGTGCAACGTGTGCTTGAGTCCCTCGGTGTGGAGTTTTAACCGCCTGCCACCCTGGTTACTGAAGAGGCCCGGTGTGATTTTAGATTTATTGCAGTACAAGAGAGATTCCACTCCTGCCACCGTTTTTAATGCAGCATTTTCTGCCATTTTATCTGAGCACCACGACTATGTAGCTGTTTTTACGGATGGGTCGAAACAAGGGGATTTCGTTGGTTGCTCAGTTGTTTCTCCGGATCGTGTCCTCAAGGTCCGACTGCCTCAGACTTTTACTGTCTTTGATGCAGAATTGTCTGCGATCTTGCGGGCACTGGAGCAGATGAGACATTCTTCCTCTCCTAAATTTCTTGTCTGTTCCGATTCACTCAGTGCCCTTCACTCATTGCAACGTTTGTATCCGGCAGACAGAATAGTCCAGACCATCCAGGATGCCCTCCTCCGACTACAGCGACTGGGAAAGGTTGTAGCTTTCTGCTGGGTTCCGGGGCATGTCGGCATTGCTGGGAATGAAAGGGCAGATCTCGCAGCCAAGGAGGCGTGTCTCGATCCACAAGTATCTCAGTGTGCTATACCCCTGCACGCACTCACCTCGATGTTGAGCTCACGAGTCATGCGTCGGTGGGAGGATGAGTGGCTGGAACTGACTGACAATAAGCTCCGTATAGTCAAGCCCACAACGCGTGTGTGGTGTACCTCCTTTCAGCCCCATCGACGGGACGAGGTTCTCCTCACTCGGCTTCGAATAGGCCACAGCCCTATGACACATGGCTTCCTGTTCCGGCGAGAGGACCCTCCAATGTGTGGTGCTTGCGGCGTCCAGGTAACTGTGCGCCACGTTTTATTGGATTGCGTTTTATTTTCTGACCAGCGGGCCGCGGCTGACTTGCCAGCGGACCTGCCATCTCTTTTAGGCAACACTCGGACGAATGTAGTTAAAGTTTTAAAGTTCTGTGCCTAGTCAAATGTTTTTACAAAGATTTTAGGGAGAGGATTTTAATTTGCTCACTGTGTGACAAGCTCGCCCATATTTTATGTTAGTGGCCAGCCAATGTCAATTTCCTGTGGCATTCTTGTTGCTATGTTTTCCCTTTCCTTCGGCTTTACTTTCTTATGTAGCATTTTCCTTCTTATCCTGCTTTCTTTGAGTGTGTGCTTGAGTTTTATTAGGTCTGTCAACATTCGTTCCTTTTAATGTGTGTCAGGGCGCTGATGACCTCGATGTTGAGCGCCCATAAGCCCCAACACACACACACACACACACACACACACACACACACACACACACATATATATATATATATATATATATATATATATATATATATATAGCCATCAATTAAAGGAAGGCTTCTGAAGTACCAGTAAAGATGGAAACAGAGGACGGTACCGTGGTTGAAGATCCAGGGAATACAAAAGATCTCTGGAAAGAATATTTTAAGAAAATGTTAAACGCTGAGGAGAAGGTACTGTCAAGTGTGTGGAGAGATAGTACAATACCTGACGACTGGAGAAGAGAGACATTGTTCCCATCTTCAAAAAAGGCAATAAAATACTTTGTACAAACTACAGAGGAATAACCCTTATGAGTCATAGAGTTAAAATTTTTGAAAGAATTTTACTAAATCGAATAAGTGAAAAGATAGAAAAGGATCTGAGTGAAGAACAGCATGGGTTTAGGAAAGGAAGAAGCACGATCGACCTGATATTTTCTATCTGATAGAAAAATGTTGGGGGTGTAACAAAAGGGTCATAATGATTTTTATAGACATAGACTCAGGTAACAGGGAAACACTCTGGGAAGAAATGAAGAAGAGAGATGTAAAAGATGGATACATTAACGTAATAAAGACAATGTACAGAGGACACAATTGTAGAATTAGAACACCATTGGGGAACTCTGAATACTTTGAAATAAGACAAGGACTTAAGCAAGGAAGTATTCTTTCTCCTCCACTTTTTAATATTGTGATGGAGGGAATGAATAGGGGAGTTAAAGATACAGTAAAAGAAAAGGACAAAAATATGATTTTTGCAGATTAAATGGTAAAATGGGGTGATAAAGAGGTAGATGTACAGTTACAATTTGATGCAAGGAAGAAAATAATGAAAAGGTATGCATTAAAAATAAATAAAGATAAGAGTGAAGTAATGGTATTTGGAAGAGAGAAAGGGATCAACGGAAACCTTAGCTTGAATGGAGAACCCCTCAAAGTGGTAGGAAGTTTCACTTATTTAGGGAGTGAAATACCTAGGGATGGAAGAATATCCAACGAAAGTAACTGGAGGTTACACTAGGAAGGCAGTTTCTACCAAACAATAAAACACCTGATTTGGAATAAGGAAGTTTCATAAAAAGCAAAACTCCTTATGTAAAAGAATTATTACTTCCCTATTGTCTACTATGGTGAAGAAACATGGACATTGACAGAAAGGGACTGGATCAGACTACAAGCAGGGGAAATGAAATTTCTCAGAGCAGTTGAGGGAAAAACAAGAAGGAACAGAGTAAGGAGTGCTGAGATTAGAAAGGACCTTAAACAAGAAAGTATGGGGGAAGAAATTGAAAGAAAGAGATTAAAATGGTATGGACATGTTAAGAGGATGCATGGGCAGAGACTGCCCAAAACGATGGAAGGACTAAAGATGGATGGAAAAAGACCTAGAGGGCGCTCATGAACACGGTGGAAAACGGGAGTGAGAAAATCTGTGGAAAGGACAGGTGTGACCTGGCAGCAAGTGGAGGAAGAAAAGTGCTGGGAGGACCAGGCCAAATGGAGAGGACTCGTCAGCACCCAGACCCGGCAGTAGCTGGAGCGGGATCCGGATATAGATAGATATTATTCCAGAAGTAATCACCACAACTGTAAACACATTTACTCCACTGTGAGACTCGACGGTCATTGCGATCCCAGAAAGATGTTTGCGGTTGCCTACCGAACCATGAATTTACCCAGGCGTGCACCTCTTCGTCCGCAGCCAATCGACGGCCACGAACTTATTTCTTTAAGACTTCAGAAACATGGGCCCGACCACGTACTGCCAAGGTTGTTTTGAGTCCGCCTCAGAAGTTTCTCTGGGAAGACCTTTCACATCTTCCACACGGTCCCGATCTGACCCCATGTGATTTGGAGCCCAGAAGAAAGGCGTTCGTGGCCGCCGATGTGCTTTCGACGAAGAGGTCCACACCTGGATGTAATAATCAATCAGGAAGCAGCTGCAGAGATTTTCCCATGAAATTATTGGCCGTCTTGTCTCTCAGCGGGTTAAATGTATTGGCAATTACTTTCAAATAATAAACACGTTACTTGCGTTTTTCCATGAGTCTCTTTTTCATTTGACTGTCCTTTATATAGGTACTATTAAATTTGTACGGAAACCTCAGAGCAGGGGTCCTACTCGCACCTGTCCTTTTCATTCGTTTCGCATTGCATAGTGTAAGTCTTTTGTGGGATTAGAGGTTAATTTCTTTGCTCAGAACACGTTGTAAGCCTGCGCCATTATTTTCCTAGCTACCTCTGTTATGAACGTCTTTAGGTCGTTGATCGACATATTTGAGTCATCATAGTTTTTGAGTAGTTCACGATTGTCTTGACGAATCATTTTTGGACGTCAAGAAGAATAAAGAACCAGGACACCATACTTCCTCATAACATTGCTTTTTTTAAAAAAAATTCTTGTTGTATCATTTGTTAAAGTCACTGTTTTCTATTATCCAACTATTCCAAGTATGAAAATCCATGCAGGGGTAACGCCTTTATGGCATTTTAATTTCTTAAGTAGTCTGTTGGGAGGATTACTGAAACTACTAACAGATCAGTAGTTCGTGTTGGGTTATCTCAGAGCTGAGTTTCCGCGACCATGCATTGCTTGTTCTGTATGGAGACCCTTATGTAAGCCATACAGCGGGTTTGTAAAGTGCTGGTGGGCGTCACAGAAACACAGAGTGGCCCCAATAACACAATCACGAGGTAGCGATAGTAATTCGTACGAAACAGATAACCACCGGACAATTAGTAACTCCCGTATTTGGAAAAGAAGCGAGAAAACTGATTTCCCACGGCACTAAAATTACTTGATGTGAAAATATGATGATGATGTTGGCTGAGTTGTGTAAATTTTTATCAGAAATACGATTGCAAAATGACGATTGCAAAATGTGCTTCAGAAAACAATAATGCCATGTGAGGATAAAAAAATGAAATGTTTTCAGGGTGTGGAAGAATTGCCGCTGCCAGTCGAAATAAAAAGTTATTTATTTGTCGTGCTACCGGTTTCGGGTTTGTGCTCATCCTCAGGTGCTTATACATGCATGTACGTGTTTATATCGCTGGAGTTCAATAAAGATTTTTCTACACCCTATAAAGGAATAGTCACGGAGTTCAACAGCACCCACTATGGATAAAATTCACGTAATGTTGACATTTGATTAAATAATATTAAGTATATCTACAGAGTTGTTTTCTCGCTCTGAACTACGTAATCTATTATTGAAAGAATTTTAAGCTTCAGTAACTTAGTATTATTTGTAACATCCAGCTTCATTTTGATTCAGACTAATATCAGCCATTATTTTCCTCGGCATGAGCGTGGTATGAACAATATACGTTATATGACATTGCTTCTCAAGCCTCTGTTCAGAGACCGCCGTCACGACGTTTACGTAGCAGCAGTGTTCTGGCATAATACATACTGAATCTCGTTTCCGTATTGACAGAGGAAACTGTGCATGGGGGATCTGGATCTTCTCTGTTTACCGTTTCCCAGCCGCCCGCAATCTCGCAAAGTGTCGCAGGGAATTTCAACAAGCGAGAGTCTGAAAACTGAATTCGACGGCAAGGCACAGCAGAGAAGCTCGACAGCCCGAAGGTAAACGGTAGCCCGAGAACAACGGCCGGGGTGCGTGTCACGTCGACGTCGCCTTCAGTGGTGCCGACTCAGATAAACACGTTCGCGTCTGAGCAGTCTGGTCAAACTAATTTGGTAGAGTGGAAGAGCCGACAGTAGTCAGGAAGCGACGCTGTTGGAACACGACCCTGAGGAAGACGCAATCAGCGTAATTGTACGGGCCGGAGACAGGTAGCTGGCTGGACCCGCGGCGCACACACTAGGCCAGCAGACGAGCTCCGCTTTAGGTGCTTCGCTTCGCTGAGTTATGGACTCGGGATTCGGACCTGAGGAGGACACGCTCCGGTCAGCAGTACCTGAAGCCACTTCACTTACTCAATCCATTTGTAACAATCAAAAATCAGCGTGATCACTGGCCTATCTCTGCTTTACTTGACGAGAGATAAATAGAGGACATCACACACATCCGTGCCCGAGAGGGGCTTCGAACCAGCGACCAGAGCAGCAGCGCGGTTCTAGACTGAAGCGCTTAGAACCGCTCGGCCACAGCGGCCGGCTTGGCGTTATAAACCACCCGCAAAATTTTCATATTCCCTCGCCCGCTGCGCACAAACTATTACAAAGCCAGCGGAACTTTTTGTAAGAAATTTAATGCAGTTAATTTTTGCACTGGGATACGGTTGAGGCCACTTCGTTTTAGTCGAGAAAAAAGTGACCTTTCAGCGCACCTCCACCTCACACTCATCCCTCACCGGTGAGAATTTCTACTATGTTGTTTGTGACACTCCCTCCTACCACTATACAAAAATTTCCTAGTACATGATCACTGTCGATATTTGATCTTTCTTGGTCTCTATTAATCGGAAGATTGTGCTCCTCAGGATAATGAACGAAAGATGACTTTTGTTAACATTACGCTAAAACTAATTACGTTGACTGTTCGATCCAAACTTAACCCCTAAAAACACAGTAACTTCGTAGTTACAAGGCCTGACAAATATAATGATGTAATTGTTTTCTCTATGCTGTAAAAATTTACAAAATTGTTAGGTACAATTTATACAAACATTAATTTTACAACTTCTAAGCACCTGGCTGAGCCAATGGTGTAATAAGATTAGTAAATGAAGACTAAAACAGTGCGAATGTGACAACAAACTCTTGTAGCCGCTGACCCGCGGGGCTGCGTTTGGGAATGAAGATGCATTTGAAGGTCACTCTCGTACGTTTATCTGGAATAACTCGAAAATTAAAACCTCTAAAGAAAATGTATCACAGCGCAGAGTTTAATTTAATTAAATTTTCTAGAAAGAGGTCAAGTTAACTTTTGTCCTAGCACCGATAGCTTTGCGCGTAGCGAGCAGGAACATACGGAAATCTCGCGAACAACGTATGAAGGCTAGTTCTAACATTACGGCTAGGGGTAGGGGCAGCTGATTCATCCTGTATAGGAAAACGTCATTAACCTCTATGATAAACCATCCTCGGGTGTTACATCCGAATAGTCGGGCCTCTCTATCTCTAAAAATATATCTATTTCGTACTTCATACGTAGAAAGCTACTATGAACAGCATTGCGAACGCGCTATTGTAGCCAAGATAGATACGACACACACACCCTTCATAGTAGTACATGTCTATATGTCAACAAACTCCGCAGATGAGGAGGAGATTGAGGAAATGTATGATGAGATAAAAAAATTATTCAGATAGTTCAGGAAGCTGAAAGCTTAATAGTCAGGGGAGACTTGAATTCGATAGTAGGAAAAGGAAAAGAAGGAAAAGTAGTAGGCGAATGTGGAGTGCAGGAACGGAATGAAAGAGGAAGCCGCCTGATAGAATTTTGCACAGAGCATAAATTAATCATAGCTAAGAAATCTGGAGGCAGCGGAAGGTTTCGGATTGATTATATAATGGATAGACGAAGATGTAGGAAGCAGATTTCTAATTATAACACATTTCTAGGGGCAGATGTGAGCGCTGACCACAATATCCTGGTTATAAATTTCAGATTAAAATTGAAGAAACTGCAAAAAGGCAGGAATTAAAGGAGATGGGACCTGGAAAAACTGAAAGAACCAGATGTTGTAGATGGTTTCACAGGTAGCATTAGGGAACAGTGGACAAGAACAGGGGAAAGATATACAATAGAAGAAGTGTGGGTAGCTTGAGAGATGAAATAGTGAAAGCAGCAGAGGATCAAGTAGGTAGAAAGACGAGGGCTAGTAGAACTTCTTGGGTGACACCAGAAGTATTGAATTTAATCAATGAAACGAAAAATATAAAAATATAATAAATGAAGCAATCGAAAGGGAATAAAAACGTCTAAAAACTGAAATCGACAGGAAGTGCAAAATGGCTAAGCAGGAATGGCTAGAGGACAAACGTAAAGATGTAGAAATATATATCGCTAGGGAAATTAAAGAGACCCTCGGAGAAAAGAGAATCTTCTTCTTCGGCACTACAGACCTTGGTGGGCCTTGGTCTACTCACAAATCTTCCTCCATATCTCTCTGTTCTCAGCTTTTTTCTTCCATCAACGGATCCCTATCTTGGCAAGGTCAGCCAGCACATTGTCCATCCAACTAGCTCTTGGTTACCCTTCCTTCAGGTGGAATACAGTCTGGCATTCATTATTCGTTTCGGCGTCCTGTCCTCTGTCATCCTCTTTACATGTCCTAACCCACGTATTCTTTGAGATTTGATAAATTTCACTATATCTTTCCCTTGTATAAGCTCCTGTATTTCATGGTTGTATCTCACTCTCCAAATTTCTGTCTCTCTCACAGGCTCATAGATTTTTCGTAAGATTTTCCTTTCATATGCCCTTACGCTGTTACTGCCTGCTTCTGTCACTGTCCAGGTTTCTGATCCATATGTGGCAACAGGTCGCACAAGGGAATAGTATACTCTCAATTTAGTTGTTCTTGTAATTAGAGAGTTCTTGAGTATCTTTAGGGTTGCATAATAGGCTTTTTCCCTTCTTGTATGCTTTCTTTAATATATTTTCTCATTGTATTATCATTGGTTATGAGGAAGAAAAGAGCATTACCTGTACGAATTTCAAAAGCACTAATGGGAAACCAGTTCTAAGCAATGAAGGGAAAGCATGAAGGTGGAAGGAGTATGTAGAAGGTCTATACAAGGGTGGTGTATTTGAGGGCAATAATATAGAAATGGAAGAGAACGTAGAGGAAGATGAGAAGGGAGAGTCAGGCATGACAAAACTCCACCATCTGCTAAGCGAGATAATAAGTCACGGCTGTAAAATACTAACACGAACCCTATAAAGAAGAATGCTAAGAATGGTAAAAGCTGACCTCGGGGAGGATCAGTTTGGATTACAGCAAAATGTAGGAACAAGCGGGGCAAGACTGACCCTACGACATCTAGAAGATAGGTTAAGAAAAAGCAAACATACGTTTATACGATTTGTGGATTTAGAGACATTTTTGACAATAATGAGTGGAGCACTCTCTTTCAAATTGTAAAGGTGGCAGGGATAAAATATAGGGAGCGAAAGGCTATTTACAATTTGTACAGAAACCGGACGGCATTTATAAGAGTCAAGGGGCACGAAAGGGAAGCAGTAGTTGCGAAGGGCGTGAGGCAGGTTTGTAGCCTATGCCCGATGTTATTCAATCTGTATATTGAGCAAGGAGTAAAGGAAACAAAAGAAAAATTTGGAATAAAAATTGAGGTCCAGGGAGAAGGAATGAAAACTTTGAGGTTTACCGGTAACATAGTAATTGTGTCAGAGACAGCAAAGCACTTGAACGGAATGGTGTCTTGAGGATATGAGATGAACATCAACAAAAGCAAAACGACGATAATGGAAAGTAGTAGAATTAAATCAGATGATGCTGAGGAAATTAGATTCGAACACGAGACACTTTAAGTAGTCATTGTGTATTGCTGTTTGGGAAGCAAAATAACGGAAGATGGTCGGAGTAGGGAGGATATAAAATGTAGACTGGCAATGGCAAGAAAAGCGTTTTTGAAGAAGAGAAATTTGTTAACATCGAGAATAGATTTAAGTATCAGGAAGTCTTTCCTGAAAGCATTTGTACGGAGTGTAGCCATGTATTGAAGCGAAACGTGGACAATAAACAGTTAAGTCAAGAAGAGAACAGAAGCTTTCGAAATGTGGTGCTATAAGCGAATGCTGAAGATTAGATGGGTAGATCATGTAACTGATGAAGAGGTACCGAATAGAACTGAGGGATGATAAGGGGATGAAAATCGTAAACGGTAACCAAGGGATGAATACAGTAAACAGACTCAAAAAATGGCTCTGAGCACTATGAGATTTGACTTCTAAGGTCATCAGTACCCTAGAGCATAGAACTACTTAAACCTAACTAACCTAAGGACATCACACACATCCATGCCCAAGGCAGGATTCGAATCTGCGACCTTAGTGGGGTCGTGGTTTCAGACTCTAGCCCCTAGAACCGCTCGGCCACCACTGCCGGCAAGCAGATTCAGAGGGATGTAGGTTGGAGAAGTTACTCGGAGATGAAGAGGCTTCCACAGGATACAGTTACAAGGAAAGCTGTATCAAAGCAGTCTTTGGAGTGAAGAGCACAACAACAGCAACAACTACGACGTAGAAATATCAGAACTTGGTAACCTGGATTTCATCAGCTATTTTTGAAAAAATGGGAAGTGGTAAACACATATAACAAATTTTTCAGCTTCATTCTCCAGTCCTCTTAGTGAAATGAAATAACGAACGACGATATGGTGTAAGTCCAACGGTCTGTGTGATGGAAATTTTTTTAAAAATCATCTCTCTTATATACATGCCTATGTTAAGCAATCATTTCTCATCATACGACTGGTATTTTTAAGATCAAAATATTAGAATGTTAATTTACTTCAGAGAGATTCACTCACTGACTGCATATAAAATTATTTTGTGGATGAGCCTCTATTTGAGGTATTCATCGCATAAAATAAAGCACTTATTATTTGCGTACATCTCTGGTATTGCTATTGACTACATTTTGAGCTGCTGGGCGAACTAACAACTGCTCCACACGTTTCGTCTCTCTCTGTCGTTAACGACCCTACTAATCTTTGGAAAACTGGAAATCTAAGGGCGGCGTAGAGTCGCGCAGGAGGCCTGCCATCATTACCTAACTAAACTTGTCCTTATCACCGCTTCAGGTCCTGGTATTACGGTACACACTACCTGATAAGGAAAAGTGAAGCAACCAGGAGGCGAAGAAGAAACGGAATTAAACTTCACTGGTTGAAAGGGTATGTGATGTTATTTCAATGATCACAAAATCGAGTCAAATTTACAAAGAACTGTCCATGGCAGTATGACGCCACCTGGCTCTGTTCTTATAATTTACTTGAACTTTTATACTCTGAGAGCAACTCAGGTCTCAGATTCCACGAGGTCTTAACACACGTACTATCATTCTGGACCCTCTTCTTGTCAGTGTTTTCCATTCTTTCTTCTTTGGTTCAGAGGAGAACCTTCTCAATCGTTATCTCATCAGGCCACAGAATTTTCAACATCCTTCTATAGCACTAGTTTCCAAATGCTTCGATTCTGTTCCTTTCCGATGCTTCTGTAGTCAATACCATCTAATGCTGTTCTCCATAGAAACGTTCTCAGAATTTTTTCTGTAGGTAAGGCCGATGTTCGATATTAGTAGACTTCTTTTGCACAGGAATGACTTCTTTGCCCCGGCCATGCTTCGTCCGTCGTGTGTTAGTTTGTTTTCCAGAAAACAGAATTTATTTTCGACGCCTTGGTGGTTTCCGATTCTGATGTTAAATTTTTTTCTACTCAAATTGCTGCCACTCCTCATCACTTTCGTCTCTGCTCGGTATACCCTACTCAATGGAATGATCAGCACGTTCAGTAATAGTTCTTAATTTTAGTGAATTCAGCAATCTCGCCTGCGAATCTTATCACTGTTATTTTAATTGCACTCTTGAACATTTCTTTTTTTCTGTTATTGTTTCTTCTATTTATAGGCTGAAAGGGTAGGAGGCTTGTTGTCAATTCTGATGAGGACAATACTTTCGTTATACTTTTGGCAGTAAACCATTCTTTGACCGAGTTTTCTGTTTAAAACGAATCCTATCCCCTTTATAAGACGTTCTGCTGCTGTTGATATTACCCTACATTCATATGGCCAAAAAACATTATCTCTTTCTAAGTAATTTCACTGAATCCCACTGTGTCTAGACTGAATCTTTGCATCCCCGATTCCAGATTTTCTAGCTCCCCTAACACTTTCAAACTTCTGAAATTCACGCTCTGTTTCGCGGCCAGGTACTCTACCATCTGAGCTACCCAAGCGCGACTCACGCCCCGTCCTCACAGCTTTACTTCCGTCAGTACCTCGTCTCTTACTTTCCAAACTTTACAGAAGCTCTCCTGCGAACCTTGCAGAACTAGCACTCCTGGAAGAAAGGATATTTCCTCTAAAGCTTTTGCCATTTCTATGGCTGCTCCTACGTCTTAGTACATCTGGTGGTACCTCCAGCAAAAATGTTTCTAATGATCTTTGTTCTACGTCCTGCAAAAGAACTTTACTACTACCATCATTGACCTCCTATGTATTTACGTTAAGCCTTCAAATTCTGTGCAAGAAACTCTCGATGTATTCATCCGGGATTTGTGATACTGTTCAGTGACTTCGTGTGATATCTGCCCCCTACAACGCTGTAACCAGCCTTTCTTCAGAAATTCAAATGTCTGGGCATTTCTTAAATCCTCATGGTACATCACATAAGTTTTCGCAACTCCCCCGAACTTTAATCTACATCTACATCTACATCCATATTCCGCAAGCCACCTGCCGGCGTGTGGCGGAGGGTACCCTGAGTACCTCTATCGGTTCTCCCTTCTATTCCAGTCTCGTATTGTTCGTGGAAAGAAGGACTGTCGGTATGCTTCTGTGTGGGCTCTAATCTCTCTGATTTTATCCTCATGGTATCTTCGTGAGATATACGTAGGAGGGAGCAATATCCTGCTTGACTCCTCGGTGAAGGTATGTTCTCGAAACTTCAACAAAAGCCCGTACCGAGCTACTGAGCGTCTCTCCCGCAAAGTCTTCCACTGGAGTTTATCTATCATCTCCGTAATGCTTTCGCGATTACTGAATGATCCCGTAACGAAGCGCGCTGCTCTCCGTTGGATCTTCTCTATCTCTTCTATCAACCCTATCTGGTACGGATCCCACACTGCTGAGCAGTATTCAAGCAGTGGGCGAACAAGCGTACTCTAACCTACTTCGCCGGCCGCGGTGGCCGTGCGGTTCTAGGCGCTCCAGTCCGGAGCCGCGCTGCTGCTACGGTCGCAGGTTCGAATCCTGCAGCGGGCATGGATGTGTGTGATGTCCTTAGGTTAGTTAGGTTTAAGTAGTTATAAGTTCTAGGGGACTGATGACCACAGCAGTTGAGTCCCATAGTGCTCAGAGCCATTTGAACCATTTTCTCTAACCTACTTCCTTTGTTTTCGGATTGCATTTCCTTAGGATTCTTCCAATGAATCTCAGTCTGGCATCTGCTTTACCGACGATCAACTTTATGTGATCATTCCATTTTAAATCACTCCTAATGCGTACTCACAGATAATTTATGGAATTAACTGCTTCCAGTTGCTGACCTGCTATTTTGTAGCTAAATGATAAGGGAACTGTCTTTCTATGTATTCGCAGCACATTACACTTGTCTACATTGAGATTCAATTGCCATTCCCTGTAGCATGCGTCAATTCGCTGCAGATCCTCCTGCATTTCAGTACAATTTTCCACTGTTACAACCTCTCGATACACCACAGCATCATCCGCAAAAAGCCTCAGTCAACTTCCGATGTCATCCACAAGGTCATTTATGTATATTGTGAGTAGCAACGGTCGTGTGACACTCCCCTGTGGCACACCTGAAATCACTCTTACTTCGGAAGACTTCTCTCCATTGAGAATGACATGCTGCATTCTGTTATCTAGGAACTCTTCAATCCAATCACGCAATTGGTCTGATAGTCCATATGCTCTTACTTTGTTCATTAAACGATTGTGGGGAACTTTATCGAACGCCTTGCAGAAGTCAAGAAACGGTATCTACCTGTGAACCCGTGTCTATGGCCCTCTGAGTCTCGTGGACGAATAGCTCGAGCTGGGTTTCACACGACCGTCTTTTTCGAAACCCATGCTGATTCATACAGATTTCTAGTCTCCAGAAAAGTCATTATACTCGAACATAATACGTGTTCCAAAATTCTACAACTGATTGACGTTTGAGATATAGGTCTATAGTTCTGCACATTTGTTCGACGTCCCTTCTTGAAGACGGGGATGACCTGTGCCATTTCCAATCCTTTGGACTGCTACGCTCTTCTAGAGACCTACCGTACACCGCTGCAAGAAGGGGGGCAAGTTCCTTGGCCATATGTAACAATTCTCCTTCCGACCACCAAGCTTTTCAGCTGCCAACATGATGTTCATAAAAGCTAACACATCCTCTTCTGCTTTACCCGAAGAAGAATACTGTAGGGTAACGGTACTGGTACCTAGCACGTGTAACAACGTACTGGGCGAGGATCTATGTGCTCTTAATGTACCTACATTCTTCAGCAGGTCCGTGTCATTTCCTCGTACTTGAGCCACCTGTTCTAACCAAGCCTGAACTGACTTTGTTCGGCTGGATATCTTATTGTAGGTCCCGCAACATTAGGAAGAAATATGTTGTGAGAAATTTCACAGGGAAAAACTTGATACTAATATCACCTTCATCCTGTTGATGAATAGCACTCCTAGTCCTTATGCCTCTGTGCTAACCTGTAGCATTCTTACATTCTCTGGCGTAATGCACAGGCCTTCAAAATTTAAAACAGGTCACCCCTGATGATTGTGCGCATGCAAGCACTAAGCCCCAGCAAATTACACTGCCCACAACTAACTGGGCGCAAACCTGCGATTATCAGTCTGGTGCAAGGCAGTCACCACGTTGTCACGGCGTTCCTGAACGTTGTCCCACAGCATAATTCAGTGTCATTGACTCTTTTGCAACGCATGGGTGAGGCATAGATGGTGTGCACTTCGATTAGTTGCCAGGATGGCCGTCTCTTAACCCAGGATAGCGTGTGCAGGACGATGGTTTGTGTAATACCAGAAACTCGACAGTCGTGTTATCAATTAAGCTCATTTGAAAGATGCATACTAAGACTGCCATAACAGTGGTTCAATGCAGTGACTCATTGGGCTGCGTTGAATCCTGGCAGCATTGGCTACCTCAGTATTGCACAAGGTGCCATGCTTGGTCACGGCAGCGTCTGGTCGCTGTGTGCATGTACAGCCAGCATCAGCTTTCGGAGTCGCGCACACGAGGCTGACGACAGGCGTACAGCAGGCATCTGGTACGCATTTGCTGGACAACCAGCAGCTTCCTTAGTCAATACGTTGCGCGGCTCTCTGGAGCACATGACCTGAACCTAAGATGCCCAGAAAGAGGATGAAGGTCACGCTGAAGATGGCCAGCTGCTAGTGGTTCTGGCTCGAGCTCATTAGGTCTAGCAGCTGCTCACAGATGAGCAACTAGCAGACGAAGCGGCGAGAAGCAGACACAGCTGTATGTTCCACATGGGACTATCGGCTGGCATTTAGTAGTCGTCGGTAGTAATAAGATATAGCTAGGTGTGAGCATCGAGTATTTATAGTGGTTCTTCCCAGGTCTTTTATGGCCGCTACCCGCCTTCCATCAGGCAATGAATCATGATAGTGCAACCTCAGGCCACGAAATGAGATAGATTACCTCCCCACTAAGACGGAGATGGATCTCACCTCAGGAAAATCCCGGCTCCGTCAGCAGAATTTCAGTCAACTTGCCCGCCTCATCACAAGTCTTGAAGTTTCCATGGAGGGGGGCTGCCACAGCAGATCGATAAATTTTTAGACAACTAGATACGTGGTCATCAGCATAATGAATACGGTTTGACTTCATACCTCGTTAGAAAAGTTGTATTAATTTGAGAATTATGTACTACATGTGAAGCAAACCGATTATGCTAGCTGATCAATTAAGAGAGGCAGATAGCTTTCTTCACAGGTGTACTATAAGCAAATTATGGTTTTTGCTGTGTGTAGGATATTTACCATACAGCTTCGTAGTAGAAAAGCGTCCCTCACTTGCCAGCAATTTTAACAGTTTTTGCTTATTGTGAAATGCGACGGAATTAGCTGTCGTTGTGATAATTGAGTAAGTACTTGAACCAGTGTTGGCGTCTCCGGTTCGGTAAAGCCGTAATTAATGGTTGGGAATATGCTGTGCTACGCACTTGTCCCTCTTTTCTGACGTCGGTGAAAGCAACGGGCGGTGTGTCACACAGAAGTCGGTGGTCATATTGTTACCCTATGGGCTGAGCGTAGTGTTTAGTTTTATTAACATCTCTTCTTTAACATTTAGTAAGAACATGGGAAAATTAAATGGATCTTTGAGAGTATAACAAACGGAGTAACTTAGACTGACAACAACGTACCACGTACTCGTTTGTAAAAAAAAACATCCATACATCATTGCTGGTAGATTCACCAAAATCGTCTTCACTTCCATTTTTTATGAGCACTTTCTTTGCTGTTGCGATGAAGTTGTACGTTACTGCTTTCAGATCATTCAGAGGGCCGCTATGAAGATTCCTAATCATGCACTGTAGCACTCTGCGGGGGAGGGGAGGCAGATGTGGTGGCGTGGTTGACGGTTGCCGTTCACCAGCACCAGCGACTTGGGATATAGGATCCGGACGTCCGAATAGGACATGATACCACGTCATACGAATCACATCATCTTCGAATCACTAATAGCCATGTCACTGGCAACCATCAATTAAGTTTTTAACACACTGTTTGTTACACAGTGTAAAAAAATTGAACAAAAAACGGTCAAATGATTTGTGAAATTATTTGTCGAAATATAAGAAATAAATAGATTACAGAAACGTCTGGCGTGGCTTTGAATGATAATTGAAATAATGTACAGCAGCTGAGATGCTCATTCGTTCGTAATGTAAGAAGATCACTAATTGAAATTCCACCAGAAAAATATTCTCTAGTCCTCTACACAATTCCAATATTCTAATTTAAACAATGAAATTTAAATTGTCAAACCGCACCTCATTTGCTGCACATAATTTTGAGCATCATTCGAAGGTGCGTTAAATATTTCTATTATCTGTTTCATGCCTTAATTTTAGACATCTTTTTAAATTTTGGTGTTGCTCAGAGAGCCTTAAATCTAATAAATCTCTAATATTTCCAAGAGTGTTTGGGTTACAAAACGGCATTTTTCTATTTATGCTTGGATTCGATACTTTTTGACTGACCGTGGAACATTTCAGTTTACTGTGAAACCACTATTTTCTTACTTATCTCGATTACTTCCTAGCTACGAAATGCGTTTCAGAAATCTAGACCTTGCACTGGTCAATTAGATATGGCTGTTGTCCATTTCCCATTGTTAGTTGGGTTAGTGTGGCTACGAAAATCTTCTCAAATATCGACTGCGTAGTTTTTATGGAGTCTTGCTTTAGTTCAGTTAAGACATTTGACAAAAAAGGAGTAATCAGTCTTTGTACCTTTCCGTAGTTTTCGCAAACACTCTACGTCCCGCGTCATGCACTCGATTCGCTAGCTCAGGTTTCCAGACCAATTCAAATTATATGCTAAAACAGCTCCCACTTTAGGCGAAGCCTATGTGCTCCTCGGCACTCTCGTTCATAAACAATTCTCCTCTAAAAGCATCTGACGAAACCTGACACACATTGGCATGGACGTGGCGTCATGAAACTTCCAGTCTGCTTTTAGGAGCTGACAGTGTGACTAAAACAGTCAGTTTCCAGTCTCTACCGCTGAACTGCACAGCCCTCTGCGTCAGACGCGATGCTGCCACCAAGCTGGGCCCAGACTTCACTGCCTGGCAACATCTGAGAGAGTTCTCTGAAACCCGACATACCTCAGCGTAATAGGTCACAGTTTCTCTCTAAATTATCTTTGTTTGTTGATATTATAACTCTGCCGCTCCATGCACACTGAAATCGACTTAATCCAGATTCGGCTGTCTTCGGACGAAATCAAATACACAAACGATATTAATCATTAATAAGATGGAAGTGACAGTACATAAAAGGACCTCACTGTAGTCCGTAGTGAAATCTGTTGACAGCCGACAAGTAATTGTCATAAATGTTAATTAGATTTCACATGAATATTGCATAGTGTCTGATTCTCAGCGACAAAAGTTCCAGTGTGCAGAGACCATTAGAAGAGTAAGGGCAGGAAAGGAGGCGCAAGATGTGTTGAAATGGGGTCGGATCTGCGCCTATTGCTTTACGAAAGTTGGTATGTTACTTAAAATCTAGTTACTATACTGACACACCAAAGAAACTGGTATAGGCATGAGTATCAAATGCAGAGGTATGTAAATAGACATAATACGGCGCTGCGGTCGGCAACGCCTATATAAGACAACAAGTGTCTGGAGCAGTTGTTGGTTACTGCTGCTACAATGGCAGGTTATTAAGATTTAAGTGAGTTTCAACATGGTGTTATAGTCGGCGCATGAGCGATAGGACACAGTATATGCGAGGTAGCGATGAAGTGGGGATTTCTAAAAAAGCAAAATTTGTATCGAGACGGGTGTCTTAAAGCGCAGTGATAGAAATTGGAATGACTGAAGCTGTTCGCAGAAATGTGAAAAATTACATCGCTGAGTTTAGTGACTTTTACGTGTACAATGCCTATACGTTTAAATTTCAAAAACAAAGGCTTTCCTCGTCAAGAGGACAAAGACTGCACAAACTATATCTGCAGATACAAAATAAAGCCTGTCATCAAACTGGAAGGTTCACTGCTGTCTGTGGTATATGAGTAGGCTACGGATAGTATAGATTCATCCACAAGTCCCAGAAATTTTCATATACTGTGAAGTATTTTATAGAACTTTAGCAAGGAAATTTGTCATAGACGACATATCAGATCACTACTGTTTGCTTTCAACTACTACGAAAATATTCTTATGTTTCTGTCATCAGTACACCATCACTTTTTTCCGCAAGATCCAATACCTGATTAAATACCCATAGCACGCCTCAAAATATGGCGCTAGTTCATGGTGGGCCCGATATTTAATTCTGACCGAGTATACATGGGATAGGCAAAATAAAATGAACGATAGTAGTAATGGGATGGTTGCGTTTTGCGGGCAACAATGTACGTAAGGCACCTGTCGCGGCCGGCCGGAGTGACCGAGCGGTTCTAGGCGCTACAGTCTGGAACCGCGTGACCTCTACAGTCGCAGGTTCGAATCCTGCCTCGGGCATGGATGTGTGTAATGTCCTGAGATTAGTTAGGTTTACGTAGTTCTAAGTTCTAGGAGGCTGATGACCTCAGAAGTTAAGTCCCATAGTACTCAGAGCCATTTGAACAATTTTGAACCTGCTGCGCTGGACTGTGCATGTTCAGTACGGACTCTGCATGAGTGCAGGTTGTTTACGAGTAGTGCACACCTCGTATTTGCATTCAGAGGTCGACGTCGACGTGCAATGAAAGATCTAACAGAGTTACAAAGAGAACAGATTGTGGGGGCCTGATTAGCTGGAGCGTCAATAACCAAGACACCCAACTTATTGAATGTTTCAAGAGGAACTGTTTCAGCAGTCATGACAATCTACACAAAACATGGAAAGACATCACCGAGTAAACGTAATAATGGGGGTAAATCAAAACTAAAGGACAGAGATTGTCGTATGCCAACACGTATTTTGTCAAAACAGCACTAAACTTCGGCGGCTAAAGTGACTGCAGAGCTCAGTAGTCTTTTTCGAGTTTCCGTACCTTTCTACACTGTCCTAGAACTCCTTAAAGCGAGCATTCTGTGACAAGCTGCTATAATGAAACTATTAGTGACGACAACCAACGCAAAGAAGTGTGGAATATCGTGTAAGGAGGATAAACCACGTACGGCTGATCAGCGGAAAAGCGTCATGTGGTCCGACGATCAACGTTTTCGTTATTTCCATCGAATCGGGCCGGGTTTACGTCTGGAGAACGCTAAAAGAAGCCCACAATCCTGATTTTTTGATTCCAGCGGTTAAGCATGGAGGTGGAAATGTGATGGTGTCGGTAGCCATATCATGGTATTCTGCTCGTACCATCATTACTCTCAAAGGCTGTATTACAGCCAACTGTTCTGTGAACGTTTTAGGTGATCCGGTGCACCCCATGTTTCAAATGTTGTTCCGCTTCAATTATGCCATATTTCAGGACGATAATGCACCCATTCACACTGTCAGGACAGCCAGGACAGTGCAATCGCTTTATGAGGAGCATGCAAGTGAACTGCAGCGTCTTGTTGGCGGCATTGGAGCGCAGACTCCGGAGCAAATTTCCGCCTCCCTCGTCACTACAAGAGTTAGAAGAGGTTCTGATCGAAGAGTGCCATAACATTCCATAACATTCCACTGTAGATTCTACTATCATTATACGCCAGTATTCCAAGAAGATACACAGCTGTATTATGAGCAAATGGGGGTCCAACACCTTATTAATAAACCATTCCCCAGTAAGTGCAGATGTTCACATTATTTTGCCTATTCCCTGCACGTTAAAACGTTTAAGTCTGTCTGACTCTCTTAGGGTTATCAAAAATCGCCCATTAGTGTGTTAATCAAGCACAAAAATATTTATTTGACGACTGTGGAAATTTTCCATATTTTTCCAGTGGAAATGAGCGTTTGGCGTCATTGGCCAGGAGGCCCTTACGGGGCAGGTCTGGCCGCATTGGTGCAGGTCTTATTACATTTGACGCCACAATGGAAGACTTTATAAAATAAATTTTTTCTGGGAAACGTAAGTAAGTGGACTTTTTTTTTACATAATAGTGAAAAAAAAATATCCTGCTTCTGTCAGTACAAAACAATAACGGTCTACGTTCCTCTTTTAGGCGCGTACCTCGCTAATCCCGTCATACCTCGCGTTGGTGTCGGGTACGTCTTCACGTGTGGTTGTGGATCCTCTCCACTGTCCTGGTCCTTTCTTGTTCTGATACTTATAGACAATAATTACATTCTCCTACCCGGGACACCCCAACTGGGTGGGGGATCAAGCAAGGCACTCCCTAAAAAATTTGCGTAATATGTTCGATATCTCGGATGTCTCATAAGCTGTGAGTGATGTTCCTGTAGTAAGGCCCAAAAGTCAAGCACATTCTTACTGCCGTCTCGGAAAAGATAACGCACAGTCAAACCTCGAATCCAAGTCACTGAGTTTGTCTTCGTTCGGGGATAATATGTCCTATCTGGGAGAAGTAGTGTGCGTGGTTCTATTGTTTGCGGCCCCACCCGAAGGAGGTAGGCGATAATTTTTTTGACCAAACACCATACGTCCGCCGAAGGTCCGCATATCAGGCGATGTTCCTCTGTGTCTATAACATTGCACTGCGGACACAGTGGCTCGTCCGCCATATGAATTGTATGCAACCTGGAACGAGTCACGTACTTCCCATTTACCACCTGATACCACTGTGCGCGCGTTCTCGTATCAAGGTGTGGGTGGTGCACTGTACGCCATACCACTGACCACGTAACTGTTGGTTGGCGGCGCTCTACGGTATTATTCGGCCGTCGTCGAGTCAAGATGTGATATTTATCACGTGCCGTTGCCATCCTGGTAGTCGGTAGTTCCATATGTACATAACTGTGTTCCACAAAGAAGGTTCGCATATGGGCAAGCGATGGTGAGATGTGAGCCACCGCTACCGGAGCCGAACGAGAAGGTGGAACGAGTTCGTCTATCAAGCTGCCCGTCAGACTTGTCTGGTGTCGTGTCCACATCTTTATCATTGTGTTTACATAAATAGCCACTGCTCGGTCGCGTACGTGGACTAGTCCAAGACCTCCACAACCACGAGGAAGGGTGAGGGTTTCGTATCCTACCTTAAAAAGCAGACCTGTGCTCACAAAATATCCTAGTGCCGCCAGGATTCGGCGGGCCAACACCACCGGCATAGGAAGAACTTGTGCCAGGTGGGGGATGCGAGAGGCTAGATATGTGTTGGCAAAGGTGACCCGTTGTATCATATCCAGTGCCCTTAACCTGTGACCTCGAAGACTCGCACGAATTGTTTGCAGAAGATGTCTGTAACTCAGTGCCACCGTGCGTCGAACGTCTGTAGTGAAGATCATTCCTAGGCATTTCATCTTGTTGATCGGCTGTAATGGTGCTACACTTCCTGTCGGGAGTCCTCTCCCGATGTTCATCGCTCCCGACTTTGCCATGTTCAGGCGACTTCCCGTAGCCATACAACACAAATGAATCCAATGCAAGGCCGCTCTTGCCTCGTCGCCTGACCATGCTAAAAACACTATGTCATCTGCGTATGTTCGGCATATAAACTTGTTGTGCCTTATCGTCATTCCTTGGAGTCGATTCCGGAGCCCGCAAAACAGCGGCTCGACAGCGATGGCATACAATATCGTTGACAGCGGGCACCCTTGTCTGACCGATCGTGAGATGGTGATGGGCCCCACCAAGCGTCCATTGATGAGCCCTTTGGATGCGGCTCCGTGGAGTAGTCTATGACGACGGTGACAAAACTTTCCGGAAACTTCATTTTCGTCATCGCATCCGTGAGATAAGCATGACTCAGCCTGTCAAATGCGCGATCGAAGTCTATCGATACCAATACACCCCGGAGACGACATGTTGAAGCCAGTGCGATAACATCGCGGTAGTCGCTGAGTGCCGTTTGTATATTGCTAGCTCCTCCTAGCTGGGTTTGGTCGAGTGAAATCACTTGGCGTATTACGCGTTTAAAGCGTGCTGCAAGTATCCTGGCGTAGATCTTGTAGTCGCAATTAAGAAGGGTCAGTGGCCGGTAGGCCTGTATCCCTGTGCCGCCAGATGGTTTGTGGATGGGGATGATCATTCCTTCCACGAAGGAGGGTGGAAGAGGCACGTTGGGAGACATCAATTCGCAGTACATGGCAGTCCATCGTGGAATCATGATATCTTTAAATGTACGATAGGACTCTAACGGAAACCCGTCGGGCCCCGGCGATTTGTGCGACGCTCCCTTATCAATCGCTTCCATTACGTCGTCAACCGTGATTTCACCTGTTAACTCCAGGTTGGCCGACTCGTCGAGACACGCGGAGAGCGTTCGTCGGACCTCATGAAAGGCTGCCTGATCGTGTTCCGCTTCTTCATAGAGATGACGGTAGTGTTCCACGAAAGCGTTGGCAATGTCTTTTTGCGTTGTCATGCGGCGACCATCTGGCAGTACGACCGTCTGTATTAAGGTTCTGCGGCTACGTTGTTTTTCTCTGATAACGTGATACATCGACGGGGATTCTCCACGGACTCGTTCAAAGGCCCTTGCACGGATTGCGACACCCTCCAGTCGGCGGCGCGTTATGGAAATAATTTGGGCCTGTGCTCGTTTTATACCGGAACGACGCTCCTGTGAAGGTGCTTGTACAGAAAGTTCGTGGAGCATCGTGAAATAAAATTCCGTCGTGTGTCGCCTCCACATCATCTGCTCTCTTCCGTATGCAATTAACGCTCGGGGCAATGCAGGCTTAACGCATTCCAGCCACCACTGCAACGTCGTCGGATATGTCGGGAGGCGTCATTCACACACATGCCAAGTGTCTTCGACTAAGCGTCTGCACTCAGGTTCCCTAAGGTGTGCTGTATTCAGTTTCCAAACACTGCGACTCCTCCACACTTGTTGACATCGCAGGGAGACCGTGCATATATATGCTATGTGATCTGAAAAGGCGACAGGCCACAATTTCGCATCGAGGATCACAGGTTCGACGTGTTACGTAAATGTGATCGAGACGACTTGCAGAGTGACTCGTGACGTAGGTGTATCCACGTCTGTCGCCATGTATCTTCTCCCATGTATCAATGAGATTCATGTCCTGTATGAGTTGCCGCAGCTCCGGGCATGAAGTATAATGTGGGTGTTGATCTTTTGGTGCGTGCACGCAGTTGAAGTCGCCTCCAAATAAGACATGTTCATACCGACCTAAGAATAGCGTTGCAATCTCCTCTGCGTAAAATCGGGATCGGTAGCGCCGTCTGTCGGACCCCGACGGTGCGTAAATGTTAACGACCCGTACTCCCAGCACTGTGAGCGCCAGTCCTCGCGCTGACGGCAGGTACACCACGTCCTCGGCTACTATGCCGCTACGTAGAAGTATCGCTGTTCCGCTGCCGCCGTCGGTACTAGGTGTAATGTACGTATCGTACTCATAGAGGTCGGGGAAGCTCTCAACCCATACTTCCTGCAGCAGAACGATGTCGACGTCTGACGCATGCAACATGTCTCGTAATAATTGCAATTTGACAGGCGTTCTGATCGTATTAATGTTAATAGAGGCTGTTCGATATGCCTGCCGCTGTTCCTGAGTGCGTAAAGTGCACATGAACGCTTATGTTAATTTGTGTGCTGCTCCCCGGTGACATACTGTCTGTGCGTCAGTCTGCATCTTCTGCGCGGTTAACATCCGGTGGACGCAGCACTCGCCATTGCGGGTGCGTCGTCGGTGTGGGGGTCAGTATCGGATTCGTCGGCCCAGTTCCTGTGCTGGAGGTCCAGCTCCCGTCGTGTCTCTCCGGCCGGGCTGACCGAAGGCGGTGGCGTTGCTGCGGTGGGTGGAGGGACTCCATCCGTCGGCTTTCCGTCCGGTGTGTCTGTATTCAACCCCTGTATAGCATGATTCGCGTCGTACTACTGTGTTGGAGGTAGAACCTCCCGTTGCGCATCCGGATGCATTGTATCGACGTTACACCCAAGTCCATCTGACGTGGACTGCAGTAAGCAGGTGTCCGACGGCGCCAGCCGTCGCTTCTTGTGGCGCTTCGGCGATCGTTGTTTGCGCGTGTGCGCCTCCGTATCCGAGTGCGGAAGTGACTCCCGGTGCTCAGGGACGAAAGCAGCTGTCGGCACAACAGCAGGATCAATTTCCATTTTTCCTACCGATCCTTTCCGCTCGGTTAAGTGCGTCGTCGGCGCCGGAGCGGCAGAGGTGTGCGTCGTTTCGTCACTGGAGGCGGTCTCTGCCGCAGTCGGTTGCCGTAAACTGTCAGGATTCTGTAGCTGGTCATTCTTCGGGATGGGATCCGTTCGAAACGCGTCCGCATACGTTAGTGGCAGCGGCGTCAACGTGGACGGAGGTACGGGTTCGCCGTTTGGAACTTGCACTATCCTCCGCTGCATACATTCGGAACGGACGTGGCCCTCTTTCCCGCAGCCTGAGCATGTTTTGGGTTGTCCATCGTAGATGACTATAGCTCTGCATCCGCCGATAAACAAGTACGAGGGTACATGTTGTGTCAGTTCTATTCTGATTTGACGCACTCCATTGAGAACGGGGTAAGTCGTGAAGTTGGACCATTTTTCCTCAACGTGGCTAAGCACTCTTCCATATGGGTGTAAGGCGTCAACGACCAAGTCAGACGGAACCTCGAAGGGAAGTTCGAAAATACGTATGTTTCTTAAGACCAGTCCTGCATGATCAATAGTTACTTCTCCAACATGTCCATCAGAGTGACGAAATTTGAGTCCATGTTTAGTATCTCGGATGATTCTGTCACATACTGCATCGTTAATCAGCTTGACGTAAACAACACTGCTCACTGTGGAGAGGTGGATTCCGATAAGTTCGTTGTAGTCAAGTTTAACTTCGTCTCGTAGGAACCTTCCTATTTCGTAGGCTTTCGGCCTCGCATATTCATTCGAAAAACTAATCTTGAGAGTCGACTTTCGGTATGCATGTGCCATTCTATATCGAGTCGTCTAAACGCACGAGTACGCCGAAGAGGTAAACAACTTCGCGAGCGCGTACTTCTCCGGCAGAGACGTAAACAGACGTCCGTGCGTAGCACCGCCGAAGGCAGACTGCCACTCAGCTATCGGGGCGGACATTTTTACAATGTTTCCTGTGAAAGATAGCGAAGCTTTCAGTTTGCACATTAAATCTCAGTATTATTACACCTCCATCAAAATCAATCGAAGATTTGAAGGGGTGGTTTGAGTTTCAAGTAAGGAGGCATATAAAATATAAGGGTAATTAAAAAGAAATGATCTTCAGCACAATTAGGTTCTGAGTGGATCACACGTCCAAAGTACCAGAAATGTACAGTATATTTACTACTAAACGTTACTTGCTATTCAAACACGTATGAAGTTACAGAGCGCAGTGTGAAGCTATTTTGTTTGCTTGAAATAAATGACGCCAAGCAGTTACAACAGCGTACAGTTTTAATTCGTGCATTGGATGGATGAAGATTATTCAAGCTGTGAGTTCGTAGTTATTGCTGTGCCACAAATAAATACGAATATATGCATGCAGTAAAAATGATGATTGTTGTTTCACTTAAAGTGCAAATAAATTAAATTGTCTTGAACGTCACATTTTATCTTGAAATTACTGAATAGTATGTTGTTTACCTAAAAGTATCAGAAAGTGTGTTAATATTAATTTAGCAGTTTTTCTCATAATTAAAACTAAAGTTAGATGCGTTTGCTTTTGAAGTCATACAGTGTTTAACGGTATGTCTCGTCTATCGATATTATATCATCTGATGAAATATTGCTCCATTAAGTAAAATAATGTCAATGTTAGATCAACATTCATTAAGCCTTGGCATACAAGAATTAATTGAAAATTCAGGCAGTTTGTTGTAATTCTGTAAAGCAAGTTAATCTGGTAGGTCACATCAATAAAGTACATGTTTGCAGATTAGCTGTTCTCTTTGTGTTCATTCAACTGTTCATAAATACTTTAGTGAGAACACTAGCCGACAAAATGAGTAAGTTCTTCACACTCACCGGCTATGTTTGACATGATTCCAGACTATTTGTCCAGTGAGAGAGCGACGTTCTTGGAACTTAGCGATGGGGGCGTTTCAGGGGTGAGTGACTTATTTTCTGTGTACTCAGCACGTGAAGGGAGGCTACCCACATCAGAATGGATTACCATCACGATAGCAGCCTCACCTCTGACTGAGTGCAGGTCTGCCCATTCCATTCTGTCGTTCTCTTTCCGGCTAGCGTCTTCATTCGCTGACATCCCTAGCAGTCTCCACTATTGATACATAGTTACAAATTCTGATCGCAGATCATTATTAGCCACCTTTTTCTTTACAAGACTGGTTAGTAAGGCATTTCGTCAAAATCAAGAAAAGTCATCGCTTCTGAAAAGTGTCTCGGTAAGAATGTACAATTTTAAAAAAAAATGAAACAACATTTCTTATTTGAAAGGTTGAAATAGATTTATTTTTAGCTCTTCATTATACACGGAGATGGCGGAAGTCATGGGATACTTTCTAATATCCTGTCGGACCTAGTGCAACAACCCGAAATGGCATGGACTCAACAAATCGTTGGAGGTCCCATCCCAAAATATTCAGCAATGCTGCCTCTGTAGCCGTCCATAATTGCGAAAGTGTTGCCGGTGTACGAACTGATCTCTCGATTATGCCCCATTAATGTTCGATCGGAATCCTGTCGGGTGATATGGATGGCCAAATCATTCGCTCGAACTGTTCACAATGTTCTTGGAACCGATCTCGGACAACTGCAGTCTGGCGAATGGCGCACTGTCATCAAAAAATGCCATAGTTTTTTGGAAACATGATGTCGACGAATGGCTGCAAGTAGTCTCCAAGTAGCAGAGCATAACCATTTCCAGCTAATGATCGGTTCCGTTGGACCAGAGGACCAAGTCCATTCCACATAAACACAGCATACACTATTATGGAGCCACCACTAGTTTGCACAGTGCCTTGTTGAGAACTTGGGTCCATGACTTCGAAGGGTCTGCTCCATACTCGTACCCTACCATCAGCTTTTACCAACTGATATCGGGACTCACCCGACCAGACTACGGTTTCCCAGTCTTCTAGGATCCAACAGATATAGTCATGACACCAGGAGAGCCGCAGCAAGCGATGTCGCGCTCTTGGCAAAGGAACTTACGTCGGTCGTCTGCTGCCATAAGTAAGCACTCCGTCTTCAGGCCACAAGTGGCCCATCGGGACCATCCGACCGCCGTGAGGATACGGATAGGAGGGGCGTGTGGTCAGCACACCGCTCTCCCAGTCGTTATGCGTCTGCTGCCATAGCCCATTAATACTATATTTCACTGCACTGTCCCAACGGATACGTTCGTCGTACGTCCCACATTGATTCCGGCTATTACTTCACTCAGTGTTGCGAGATAATTCCTGACATTTCGAACTCTAGGCATACTCTTCATACGGTGGATCTCGGAATATTAAATTCCCTAACGGTATCTGAAGTGTTGGCAGACGATCCAACACCGTGTTGCTAGAGGAGCCGAAATGCACGCTTTTAGCTCACGCAGACTGGCGTGAGGTCTGGAACAGTTACTGGAATTAATAGTAGCAAATAAACTACGTAGTTGATGTAATACTTATCTTTAATCCATAATTGGTGTACATCGCTCTTGACGGTACATTAGTAACTATCTCAATATAACTGGTAATGGCGCCTTGCTAGGTCGTAGCAAATGACGTAGCTGAAGGCTAAGCTAACTATCGTCTCGGCAAATGAGAGCGTATGTGTCAGTGAACCATTGCTATTAACGTCGGCTGTACAACTGGGGCGAGTGCTAGTAAGTCTCTCTAGACCTGCCGTGTGGTGGCGCTCGGTCTGCAATCACTGACAGTGGCGACACGCGGGTCCGACGTATACTAACGGACCGCGGCCGATTTAAAGGTTACCACCTAGCAAGTGTGGTGTCTGGCGGTGACACCACAGTATCCGAAATGGAATGTCCCATGCGTCTAGCTCCAGTTGTCATTCAACGTTCAAAGTCTGTTAATTCAGGCGGTGTGGCCATAATAACGTCGGAAAACTTTTCACGTGAATTACCTGAGTACAACTGACACCTTGTGTACGCAATACTACTGTCATCTATATATCTGCATATCGCTATTGCATGACTTTTATCACCTCAGTGCATAATGCCGTTACGTTTGGGACTCAGTATCGGAGAAATTCCCACCAAAACATTACTCTGTTTACAATATTGTCATGACTTTTCGGTCAATTCTGTAACTATTACCGCGTTCTCTCGTTCAATCTAGCCCTTTAATTCGTGAATCCCACTTGGTTTCTTCGCATAAACACATGACTTGGTGGAGCCCCACACAAAGTAATCGCAAAGCACCATGTGCAAGGTCCTGGCCGGTTCTCGTCCCCATGGCATGGGTTCAAATGGTTCACATGGCTCTGAGCACTATGAGACTTGATTTCTGAGGTCATCAGTCCCCTAGAACTTAGAACTACTTAAACTTAACTAACCTAAGGACATCACACACATCCATGCCCGAGGCAGGAGTCAAAACTGCGACCGTAGCGGTCGCGCGGTTCCAGACTGTAGCGCCTAGAACCGCTCGGCCACAAGGGCCGGCTATGGCATGGGAATGTCTCCTCCATTAACGCGGATTCCGCACAGAACAGCTTCAAGAAGGGTTGTAGTTTAGTCGAAGGTCCGATGAACTCTCTGCATCGCTACTAACTGGTCTTAATTGCAAACCAGAGCGTGCATCGGAACTTCCATTAAGCTACAGTCCCCTTGATCTCCTCTGCAGAGAGAGGGACGAAACTCTGGGCACCTAACGGACATTCATCCGACCACGGAGTAAGAGCCCGGACTATTTAATTAAGGGTCATATAACTGCGTTTTATACGTCGTAAGTCCCAATTAATATACCCGTCCAAATTCCCCCGCAAACTATGGGTTATGAGCGCGAATAATTTGTTGGCGTGCCGTACAAGAACTCTCGTCGCCTCAAATCAGATAGTTATGCTTGTTCCATCGACATTTAGTTTTACAGCACACAATCGTCGAATTCACGCCTTTGCTGTTGTCACCTGGCGTTACTTTCATCAACTCACTCTTGTGTGGGTGTAGATAAGGATTCTTTGTAAAATTCCGCTTAATGATTCTCCTCGATGGGTTTTGCTTTTTTAATAGATGGTCAATCGTAGCTATACTCTCAGTTACTGAGACAAAATTATCAGTAGACCTGCTGGTACGACGTCTCTTTCGCATCTTAGCATTTGTGTTACTTACACTAATACTTTGGCCATTATGTTGAAATATTGTTTGTAAATAATATAAATAATAATATGCTTCTGCGTGTGAGCATGAGAATACAGATCAGATAATCAATAATATTTGAAAGTATCTTATTTCCTCAAACGTTGTCAGGCGTGCGAACAACGGCATTTGTGGCTGAGGTCGTGCGTTTGTTAAGTATTTTTGCATTACCGTGTGAAATATCGGACTTCTTGCAGTACAACTGCCGTGAAGATTGGTTCTTTTACGCTACGACTTTATATTTTCCATCAGGTTGCTCACAAACCTCTGCCATGTCGCACATCATTGTTACAACTATTAAAATGAAAAAAAGACAAAGAGATTAATAAAATATGTATTCAAAATATCACTTAAATTATGAGTAGACACTTACATATAAATAATAATTATTGCTTAGCGTATATAATTATAAATGAGTACGGCGATGCGCCTCCTTAAATCTACCTATGTTCAGTAAGTAACAAAATGTCTGGAGTTACGGAGCAATAACATATTGCGTCTGTACAGAAACAGATTATCTCATCACTTTCAGTAGCGCGAGAGGATTCAGAGCTGAAGCACAATATTAAAACATTTGCTGTTTTTTTCACAGCAACTACATATTGTTTATCGATAGCGCTTCATATCATGTCTTTGACAGCGCGAAAAAATTATATTACCGCTTTCGCATACAGATGAGTCCCTCAATCGCCAATTAAATTGCGAGGCTGAGGTACTCAACCTGCAGGCGAGCAATTTATTAAACGAAATTTTTTGTCAATCGTCATACATATGAGATAAATATGGTAAAATTTACTAAATGAGGTTGGTAACATGTGAAACATGACATGGGAAACGTGGAACCAGCCCTGAGATAATAGTCAAAGGCCACCTGAAGGTTGCGCCCAATCGCCGTCGTCAGAGGGAGAACTTGCGAGATATGGACCAATTTCGATGCCACATAACGATTTAGAAACTCAACGCGTTAAACTGTGTCCTGGTGGCGCAGAAGGCTCTGGCGGACGTCGTTGCGGATGAGGTGTAACAGGCGGCGGAAATTAGTTGCCGCTTTGTGTCAGACCGTGGTGGTGAAGGTAATGCCCAGGTACCGGAACGTGCGCACAAGTGGCAGGGGTACCACTTCACTCTCCTGGAGGCCTCATCCAGTGCGCATAGCAGAAGATTTGGTTACATTCATGGCACTGCCAGTGGCAGCCCCACAGCGTGTGATCAATTCGAGGACTACTCGAATCTCAGAGCCGGAGCAAATGAGGAGAAGGAGCACATCATCAGCATATGCCCGACAGCGAAAAGTATGTTGGCGAAGGGTGAGGCCAGAGGGCTTCGTGGTCAAGCCCCCAATGAGAAGCTATAGGGCAATGGCACGCAGAAGGGTAGAGAGGAGGCACCCCTTGCCGTATGGAACGGCAGATGGATACCGCCCCTGCTAACTTACATCGATCGAGGCACGTGAACTGGCACTGTTATAAAGACGCTGGAGGACGTCGAAGATAGGAGGGGTGATGTCCATCCGGGCCGCCACCGAAAACAGGAAAACGATGACTCACTTTATCGAAGGCGCTATCGAAGTCTATAGCGACGACGCTGCACGAAGTCTGCAGGCCGCCGCCATCGCAATTAAGTCGCGGCATGCCCCTGTGGAAGTCTACATGTTAACCTGTCTCACCCCCCCCCCCCCCCCCCAAAGCGTCATTTGCTTTGGGGAGAGGATAAGAGGGAGTAAGACGCATTGCTACCAAACGAGCGAGAATCTTGTAATTGGCATAGAGTAGGGTGAGCGGTCTGTAACTACGGCGAACCACCGGCTGGTATGTAGACCAGAATGATGATGCCCTCAGCAAATACGGATGAAATTGCTAGGGGAGTTGTCATCAGTTCTTGATACACAGTCGTCCACCGCGGTGCCATGAGGTCCTGGAAGGCACAGTAAAACTCAAATGGTAAGCCGTCAATGCCGGGCGACCTGTGGACTGTACCCTTGTCGATTGCGTTGGTGACCGCGTCTCGTGTGACCGCCATTGTCAAAGTGTCCGCCTCCATGTCATGTTGGGGAGGGTGTGCGTGACGTAATACAAAATTGAGTCGCCTGCTTCAGTATCAACATCTTCTTCCGTCTAAGTACGACGGTAGTGTTCGACGATTGCGTGGACGAAGTCATTCTGATTGGTCACCTGCGGGCCATGAGGCGTGGTTAGTGTGTTGATGATCGCCAGCGACGCTGCCGTTCGTCGGACACTATATGATGCATGGACGGAATTTCCGAAGCCGCATGATCGTGGCGCCGCGTCTGTATCATCACCCCTTGCAAATTCCGGCGTACCAGTGCAATTATCCTCGCCTTAGTTCTTTGCCGTTCCAACTGTTTGTCTGCGGTTTGCGGCTTAGTGTCCGGATCTCGGAGAGTCGCATAATAGAAGTCAACAGTGTTGCGATGTCAGTCGGCCAAGTCCTTCCTGTATCTCATCAGTGACCTTCTGATCGCTGGTTTGCCGCAGTCCACCCACCATTTCAGTGTCGAGCTGTAGCAGGGACCGCGTCGTTTGCTGGCTGTCCATGTCTCTTGTGACTTGTTAGCGACAAGTCAGATCATGCAGATGAGAAGTAGTTAGTTTCCATGGCGCAAGGCTGCAGCAAACAGATTGCGGTGGAAGGAGGACTGTACAGATGTAAGCGCAATGGTACAAAAGGCCAGTGGTCAGCGGCCAGTTCGGCGCCCTGTATTACAGATCTAAGAGTCTGTGAGGCATACATTATGTCTAACCGTCTTGCGCAATGGCTGTTAAGAAAAGTGTGGCCAGAAGGGTCGCAATATAGAACTTGCCAGGTATCGTGAAGCTTGAGGTCCCGCACCACTACAAGTAGTTCCTGGCATGTAGTATAGTGTGGAGCTAGACCTTTATGGTGGAGAACGGAGTTAAAATCATCTCCTAGTAGGCAGTAGTCGTATCGTTTCCTCTGAATAAAACTGGACCCGTTCAAGTCGTTGGACGGTGCCTCAAGAAGCGTAGCCATTAATGATGCATGTCCCAATGGCATTGAGAGCCATGCCCCGAGCTGATGGAAGGAAGGCGACGTCGGTGACAGGAATCCCGTGACGGATGTAGATGGCCACTCCATGGCCCACAGGATCATTAGTGGAGACGTGGGCGGTATAGCCATTGATATCCAGGAGACTGACCAAGTAAACTTTCTGTAGAAGGGCGAAATCAAAATCAGAAGCCCAGGACGTCTCCTACATAAGATGGATTTTCACCCTGGAACGAATGTTAGTGTTGATGGCTGTATATGGTAGGCCTGATGGCCGTCTGCTGGAGGCTGGTCGACTCTGGCGTCAGTGCAAGGGCGTAGGCGTCGCAGTGGAACGTTATCCCGCTTGCCCGCAGGGGATTATAGAGAGAGTGTGATTAGTGGATCGGCCCCGACGGCGCAGGATCCCTTACCCTGTTCTGCTACTTGATCTCCTCCCCGTGCCACGCCTTGGAGGCGAGCACCGGTGTATCGTCCATTTTGTCTGCAGAATACAATGGAATGGTTCGTGGTGTAGTGTAGGCTGTGCTATGTCCATTAAATAGTTTCTGCGTCCGTATGGGGTCTCGGGGAGACAGGTGTGGGCACACTGGTGGATGTCTCCGCGCTGATAAAATCTTCGTCGACAGTAGGTGCAGGTCGACGGCTGCGTCTTGCACGACTTGCAACATCGCCTCTTGGCCGGAAACGGTTCGGCGCCTTCTGTTGCGACGTTTCGGAGAACATTGTTTCCTTATGCGATCTTCCGTGTCCGACGACTCAAGGGAGTCACGTCGCTCTGGAAAGGAGACCGCTGTAGGGATGGTAAGCGAGTCGATCTCCATCGTGTTGCCAAGGGTTGGGTCAGCGGCCGGTGGGGTTAGCACCGTCGGAGTGACGTCGATGGCCGGCAGAGGCGGCGGGCCGAGACGCTCTCCGTCGAGGTTTGGTCGGACTCATTGGTGACATCGTTTTTGGCGCGTAGGCGGCGTTACGAAGTGATAGGAGAAGCAAGAGCAGCGGGGTAGGTCACCGTCAGCACCGTAGGTTGCTGCGTGGGTGGTCTTTCGGCAGCTGGAAGTTGCGTAATACGCCGTCGTAGGCATTCGGATCTAACGTGGCTTCCTTTGCCGCACCCGGAACAGGTGCGAAACTATCCGTCATACACTACGTCACCAAAAGCATGCGGACATTCCCAAAAACATACATTTTTCATGTTAAGTGCGTTGTATTACCACCTACCGCCAGGTATTCCATATCAGTGACCTCAATAGTCACTAGACATAGTAAGAGAGCAGAATGGAGCGCTTAGCAGAACTCACGGACCTCGAATGTAGCCAGGTGATTGGGTGTCATTTGTGCCATACGTCTGTACGCGGAATTTCCACACTCCTGAAGATCCCTAGGTCCACTGTTTCCGATGTGATAGTGAAGTGGAAACGTGAAGGGACACATACAGCACAATAGCGTACAAGTCGACCTTGCCTGTTGACTGACAGTGACCGCTGACAGTTGAAGACGGTCTTAATGTGTAATAGGCAGGTATCTATCCAGACCATCACCCAGGAATTCCAAACTGCATCAGGATCCACTGTAAGTACTGTGACAGTTAGGCAGGAGGTGAGAAAACTTGGATTTCATGGTCGAGCGGCTGCTCGTGAGCCACACATCACGCCGAAAAATGCCAAAAGACACCTCGCTTGGTGCAAGGAGTGTAAACATTGGACGATTGAACAGTGGGAAAACGTTGTGTGGAGTAACGAATCACTGTACACAATGTGGCGAACCGATGGCAGGGTGTGGGTATGGCGAATGCCCGGTGAACATCTGCCAGCGTGAGTAGCGCGAACAGTGAAATTCGGAGGCGGTGGTTTTATGGTGTGGTCGTGTTTTTCATTGATGCTTTTCATTGATGTTTTGAGCACCTTCTTGCTTCCCACTGTTGAAGAGCAATTCGGAGATGGCGACTGCATCTTTCAACAATATTGAGCACCTGTTCACGATGCACGGCCTGTGGCGGATTGGTTACACGACAATAACATCCCTGTAATCGACTGGCCTGCATAGAGTCCTGACCTGTATCCTATAGAACGTCTTTGGCATGCTGTGGAACGCCGACTTCGTGCCAGACCTCACCGACCGACATCGCTAACTTTCCTCAGTGCAGCACTCCGTGAATAAAGGGCTGCCATTCCCAAGAAACATTCCAGCACCTGATTGAGCGAATGACTGCGAGAGTGGAAGCTGTCATCAAGACTAAGGGTGGGCCTACACCATATTGAATTGCAGCATTACCGATACAGGGCTCCACAAACTTGTAAGTCATTTTCAGTCAGGTGTCTGGGTATATAATTACGAGCTGCATTCAAATTCTAAGGCCTCCGATTTCTTTTCAAATTAACTACTCACCCGAAATCGATGAAACTGGCGTTACTTCTAGACGTAATCGCCCTACAGACGTACACATTTTTCACAACGCTGACGCCATGATTCCATGGCAGCGGCGAAGGCTTCTTTAGGAGTCTGTTTTGACCACTGGAAAATCGCTGAGGCAATAGCAGCACGGCTGGTGAATGTGCGGCCACGGAGAGTGTCTTTCATTGTTGGAAAAAGCCAAAAGTCACTAGGAGCCAGGTCAGGTGAGTAGGGAGCATGAGGAATCACTTCAAAGTTGTTATCACGAAGAAAATGTTGCGTAACGTTAGCTCGATGTGCGGGTGCGTTGTCTTGGTGAAACAGCACACGCCTAGTCCTTCCCGGACGTTTTTGTTGCAGTGCAGGAAGGACTTTGTTCTTCAAAACCTTTTTGTAGGATGCACCTGTTACCGTAGTGCGCTTTGGAACGCAATGGGTAAGTATTACGCCCTCGCTGTACCAGAACATGTACACCATAATTTTTTGAGCACTGGCGCTTTGTTTCTGGATTGAAAAATGGCTTCCACGTCTCATCCATTGTCACAACCGACGAAAAGAAAGTCCCATTCATGCTGTCGTTGCGCGTCAACATTGCTTGGCAACATGCCACACGGGCAGCCATGTGGTCGTCCGTCAGCATTCGTAGCACCCACCTAGATGACACTTCTCGCATTTTCAGGTCGTCATGCAGGATTGTGTGCACAGAACCCACAGAAATGCCAGCTCTGGAGGCGATCTGTTCAACAGTCATTCGGCGATCCCCCAAAACAATTCTCTCCACTTTCTCGATCATGTCGTCAGACCGGCTTGTGTGAGCCCGAGGTTGTTTCAGTTTGTTGTCACACGATGTTCTGCCTTCATTAAACTGTCACATCCACGAACGCACTTTCGACACATCCATAACTCCATCACCACATGCCTCCTTCAACTGTCGATGAATTTCAATTGGTTTCACACCACGCAAATTCAGAAAACGACTGATTGCACGCTGTTCAAGTAAGGAAAACGTCGCCATTTTAAGTATTTAAAACAGTTCTCATTCTCGCCGCTGGCGGTAAAATTCCATCTGCCGTACGGTGCTGCCATCTCTGGGACGTATTGACAATGAACGTGGCCTCATTTTAAAACAATGCGCATGTTTTTATCTCTTTCCAGTCCGGAGAAAAAAAATCGGAGGCTTTAGAACTTGAATGCACTTCGTATTGTACGGCATTCGCTGATCTGTAGTTAGGACAGGGCGTGCCTTCGGAGATCAATGGTGACCTGTCGGGTGCCGTTTAGGACAGGATATGTCCGAAACTGTGTCCACTTCTCCGCAGTACGGCCGTGGAATGTGCCGTATGGTCGGAGTGCCGCGAAGACTTCCTCTGCAAGAAATTCGAATGGCTATTTGAAAATGCGTATCGCACTCATACCTAAGCCCGTGTGGTCAACGATTACCGCCCCCACATTGCCATCAGCTTGTCAGAGCGGGGCACCTGTTTGGTCTCACGTAGGATGAGTTCGCAAGCCGGGTCGTTCATGACCGTGCTGCTCACGATCGACAAATGTATTGCGATAATATCTGTCACTGTGATCTTCAGTTCCTCTCGCAGAAAACGCTCCACCTTGAGTGTTCTGGGTCGGGCGTAATCGTTGCAGAAAGTAAATCGGAGTTTAGATTTACGGTAACGGTTCGCCATGTATCGCAAACGGTAAGCCGGCACTTAAGCAACGGCCGTCAGAATGTAAACAAGTCGATCTCGCACTCGCCACACGGAAAACACGGACGCATCCGCTCTGTTGCCCTGCCAAAGGCAGACTGTCTCAGCTACTACGGCTTACATGACGCAGATTTTCAAATACAAGCATATCTGTTACAAGGTTGCGGTACATGTGAAATATAATACTTTAAAAATGAAAATATTTACAAAGTGCATGGAATTAAACATTTCTATCTAAAAGATCGGAGATCATTGTTCACGTTGTGCAATTCTGTACATGTTTTTCTTTCCTATGAAAGTTTGGATCCATCAAAATATACACAGTTAAATGTGAAGACCCGTAGTCGTGTTCACAATTGTTACTGTTTTCAACGTAAGAGTTGATAGGTCAGTTTTGTGAAAAAAAAAAAGAAATGAATGTATTTGTGGCTGATTTCGTCGTGGATTTGCACTACTAGAGCGTATTTTCACACGTCTGTCAGCACACGTGACTTAATATCACTTGCACTTTGTGTCGATGATTGAATACTTTTGAGAGCAGGATTGGAATTTCCACATATTAGCTGACGTGGGACGTATAATGGATTCTCCATGGGAGCATTACTGATAACCATGTCCTTCTTCAGCTGGAATCTAAATAAAGGAATTGCATGGAATAGTGTTCTTTTTGTCCAGCTGCTTCCTCCTCTGTCGTAGGATTCTTCAAGTTATCTTGCTGTCGTTTTACAATAGTTTTGTGCAGAATAGTTCATAGATTTGATGCACGTGCAATGATACATGAATAGTGCAAAACGTCCAAAGACAGGCAGCACTTGCTATGTTTTCATTGCAAATATTAAGTCTCTTCTGCATTGGCAGAGAAAAATTGGCGCTTTTGCATAAACAGCAAATTATTCGTAAACATGGAATATACATATTGTCTCTTAGTTCAGCAATATTAGCTGGATTAGTCAAATTCTGATAGCTAGTTTTACTCTGATACATAGTTCATGTCACAGGCATGGTTTTGCATAGCAATGACAGGATAATAAAATAGTTACATACATAAATACATGAATACATAACATATATCATGTTGTAAAATTTACAAAAGTACAGAATATTACATAGGTATAAATGTTTTCATTACTGCAATAACAAGTATTTCCTTTCATGAGGATACAGTTCCCATTAACAAAATACTTACATATTCGTATCTTTGTCACATACTTTGTTCCATGTATTATTTTGCTTTCTGGAAATAAAAGGATTTGCAATACTGAAATGGATTAAATAAGGGACATGCACTGGCCTGAAAAATACAATTGGTGGTTAGACACAACATCAATTGCAACATCTACATTCAGTACCAAGTGCACGTTTACAAAATAAAAATATGAAACACCTCAATGAAAAACAGTAGCATATCACAAGCTTCAATGACTCTATCATGAAGAGTGTTGAGAAAATGTGTGCCTACTTTGACTGTGTTTTTTTTCTACTGTGTTTTGTGTCTAACCTAATTTGTGAATATTTGTAAGGTTTTACAGCTCAGTGTCAGCCTCTCTCTAAGTCAAAATCTGTTTTTTTTTCCTCTTCTCTCAATCTCACAATCCTTGTGTTATGCTAAGTATGGTGCATGATGTACTGTGCATGTGTCTACTTCTTTCTTCTATTTCTGCCGCAGATGTTCTCAATTGCTGCTGAAATGTTAAAAAATCTTAAGACTAAGGTTGTCAGTATGTTTCTCTTCTTCTTTTGGTTCTGTTTTGTGATGGCTGCTTTACCGCCTTGTATAAAACACTTTAAGATCTTTATGAGGTATAAGCCTAAATTCCTGTTGGTTCCTGGGTTGTGTAACAAAAAAGCTCCTGGATGAGGTATATCACTTGTTGTGTATGAACCTTCAAACATAGGACGCCACTTGATATTTCTTCTCAAAAGTGCTGATGAATTCAATTTTGTTCTATGTAAGACTTGTATACCAACGGCAAAACTTTGTCTTCTCTTGATGGTGGGTGAATAATACATGTTTCTGTTTCCTGCTTGTTTTGTGATGGCTGTGGATACTGCTCTAATTTTCTCATCAGAAAATGGCTCTAAGCACCACGGGACTTAACATCTGAGGTTATCTGTCCCCTAGACTTAGAACTTCTTGAACCTAACTAATCTAAGGACATCACACACATCTATGCCTGAGGCAGGATTCGAACCTGCGACCGTATCAGCAGCATGGTTCCGGAGTGAAGCGCCTAGAACCGTTCGGCTACAGCGGCCGGCAATTTTCTCATCATAACTAGTTTCTGTACTATGTAAAACGACGGAATTTTAATTGTTTCGTAGTGGTAGGGCTTGGAAATTGATTGCATTAAGTTTTGTAGGATCTGGCCTAATGCCTTGTGTATTGATTTTGTGTCCTAGGTATTTAATCTCTGAACAGGCAAATTTTAACATACTAACATTTAGAGTTACTCCTGCTTCTGTAAATCTGTTTAGTAATGTATTCAGTGCTTCAGCATGATCTGTTCATTTTTTCGTAGTTATGAGTATGTCATCAACATAATAACATATTCCATCAAATCATCACTTGAAGCAGTATTCAGAGCGGTTATAAATACTACTGAACTTGTGTTTAGACCGAAAGGTAATACACAAAACTTACAGGTACGACCAGCAAACATAAAATCAGTGTAGTTCCTGGACTCAGGTGTGAGAGGTACCTCTCAAAATGAATCTGTCAGGTTAAGTGAAGAAAAGCAATTTGCGCCCAAAAATCGTTCTAACTGTACCTCTAAACTCTCAGGTTGTGTTCACCCTGTTAATATTATCTGGTTAACAGTTATGCCATCAAGTACAAGCCATATGTTTCCATTAGGATTTCTCACTACGTGTAATGGACTAGAAAAGGGTGAAGTGGATGGCTCAATAATTCTTCATGCTAGCATTTGCTTTAACTCCTAGCAAACAGGAAGCTCGTAGAGATAAAAGTTATAAAACTTATGGGAATATATCTGGTGAGGCTTCACTTCGATGGTGTATATTTAAGTTTTTATCAGACAGGGTTGTTTTGTAAATATATTCATATTTTTCACTAGAATATCCTTTAGCTGTGACTTTCTTCTTCATCGATCACTGTTAATTTAGAAAGCTTAGAATTAATTTGTGTTACTACATGTCTTCGCATTCATACTCTGCTTGTGACATTGGTGTAGGTGTGCAGAGTTGATAAGTCTCGTGTATAATTTGTAGTTCATATCCCGTGCAGTGTTTGTCATATTCAACTGTTCTCGTGTCTAATTTCGCACAGATCTCACTGTCTTCACTCAAAAAGTAACATATACCTTTTGAGAAGTCTATAGTGGAGTCCTTCTCACACAAAATAATAAATGCCTAAAATACAATACGTATACAAGTGTGGAACGACGTGGACTGTCCATTGTGTGGTCCCATCGCCAGTCGCTGACTTCACCAACGCATGTTTATTTACTCTAGAATGGTTAAAATGGCTCTGAGCAGTATGGGACTGAACATTTGAGGTCATCAGTCCCTAGGACATAGAACTACTTAAACCTAACTAACCTAAGGACATCACACACATCCATGCCCGAGGCAGGATTCGAACCTGCGATCGTAGCTGTCGCGCGCTTCCAGACTGAAGGGCCTAGAACCGCTCGCCCACACCGGCCGGCCTATTTACTCTAGACTTATTACCTAATGCAGTGAGTATGTGACAATTCCGAACAGGAAAGTCTACAACTTTGCTCACTTCGTTCATCTTTACATAAAAGTTCTGCGATACTACGCTGACTGCAGCACTTATGTCAGTGACTATAGTAGTGGGTACGCCTTCTATTGTACCTGTAGTGGATGACAGCACAATTTTTCTTTTCTTCTGGGACCGACACTGTGTGTTATCACTAGTGAGGTCATAAGCGAAGTTTCCTTGTTCCTTGTGCCTCAAGAATAGTATGTGTGGGTCATGTGGTGTGAATCTGATCGAATTACTGTGTGGTGTGTTAGTGTTTGGTGTGTCAAATAATAATTGTGTATCGAAGCTGCCCCACAAATATCCCTCAGTCACGCCCTGGGGCACGGTAATGACTGCGTCTAGTTTAACTGTTGGGTTGCTAAATTCATTGTGTCAGTGTTAGCTAGATGTGGCGTTTCGCTTTGTAGTTGAATTATATTTACCTGTGGGTATTTTAAGTTTGCGCTTGGTTTTGTGGTGCTGTGTAATTATTATTATTTATTTTATTTTATTTACACGTCATGTTCCATAGGACCAAATTGAGTAGCAAATCTCTAAGGTCATGGAACGTGTCAGCACATGAAATTACAACATAAAAGTAATAACAGATGGAAGATTGTCCATTACAGAAGTTGTTAGTGTTTTGTCTCTGTTAGTTATGATTTGTTCTAGGAACGAAATTATTAAATTTTCGTCTTTTGTAGGGATTGCCTTCTTATGTGCAGTTGTTTTGATGGTTGTAGTTATTTGCATTGTAATGTGGTCGTGAATTTTGGAAATATTTCTATGTATTTGGTGGCTGCACGAAACAAACATTTGTTTCCGCGCCGAGTTGGGTTGGCTAGCCTGCAAGTTCAGTATTGCCTCTACGTAAATATTATGATTTCTGTTCCGGGACTGGTGTTGTTGGTTCTCTGCGTAGAGTAAATCAGTAGCGTCAAGTCTTTCTAAAACGTATTCTGTGTCTTTGTCAGGGAGATGGACTAATTCTTCTTTTATGTGAAATGGCAATTTGGATTTAATTGAACGGATTATGTCACGAGGTGCGACTGGTTCGTCGAGGACGTGGATGATGTTGAGATATTTCTCAAAGTATCGTCTCAGGTTTCCATTTTTTTGGGTTGCTCAGGTTCCATTACTTGTTTCCTAATGCGTCCGTGAACAGTCTCTGACCAGTATCAATTCAGGAATGCACTTTCAGATTGCTCCTACGTGTTACGTTTGTCACTCTCTTTGTATGCCCAGACGGCAGCTTCGCCCTGAGTATAATCAACGATGCGGGAAATTTTCTTTTTATCGCTCCAAGAGAGAGAAAAGGCGTTTTGAATGCTTTGAGGAATATCACAGCGTGTATGATATACTTTCCTCGAATAAAGGGTTGAAACTTCCTGTGTTTAAACAGCATTTCTCCTTTCTTATAGGCATTGTGTCTGCTGCGAGCTGAGAGTGCGTAGTGTTCTTGTGGGTGTTGTGAATCAATGTCTTCGAGCAATAATTGTATTCTGGTGTCATGTGTCGCTTTGGTTCACTGTTCATGTTCGGTCTTCCTGTGTGCTGCGATTCATGAAGATATAATTGCTCGTTACGAAATCTTGTGTTGTGTTTTCGTGTGCCAGGCTGTTGTGAAGGTGAAGGATTATATGTATATTTCTGTTCAGATGTGGTATATTGTACTATGTGGTCGATCACCTGTTTATTTTTCGACATATAATCAATCACTGTGTCTTGCACTATGGTTGGCAGTTTCTCAGTCAAACATGTATCAAAATCTGAATCCTTCTGTTCTGTCCAAGTCCGAAATTGTTCACTGACGTTTGCAAAGTGTGTCTCAGTTTCTTTCTACACAGTGTCGTGTATTTGTGAGTGTACCTCGTTGAGTTTACATTCAATATCCTTCACTCTGGTGTGTATTTCTTCGTTTGTACGAGCATTGGTCTTCACAGATTATGGCTATGTCTTTTATCTGATGTTTCACTGAATTGACATCTGATACTGTGTGATCGTGCTGCGAAGTAAGCTCTGAGAATGTCTCCGACAAGTCATTTACTTGCTCTGTCAAACAATTGTTAATGTTGTCAAGTAGTCGCGTCAGTCTTTCTTCGGTCTTTGTTAGATGGGTGGCATTGTCTTTCATAAATCGTGAAATCCGTTCTTCATCCTATGTCTGTTTTTCATTTAGGTTGAAAATACCTTTCATGATTGTGTACAATATTGCGATAAAATTTGTGTTAGACAATGACGCTGCCTCCACCACGTTATTAGCTGAGGCTTGCAAGCGCAAGATTGGTTCGGAATCTGATTTTTCGGAAGCTGACGGCAAAGAAATGAAATTATTTTCTGTCACAATCTCAGTTTGTATTTTTTTATTTGTTTTTTGTTGTTCCAGACTGAAGCGCCTAGAACAGCAAGGCCACACGGGCCGGCTTTTTAAAGTATTAAGATTAAACAATACTATTTCCTCACACATTGTCTGGCTTCCGAACAGTGGCATTGGTGGCTGAGGTCGTGCGCTTTCTAAGTATTTTTGCATTGCCGTTTGAAATATTGGACTTCTTGCAGTAAAATTGACGTGAAGATTGACATATGGTACATTTATGCTAGGACGTTATAATTTTCCATGAGATTGCACACAAACCTCTGCCATGTCGCACCCGCTTACAATAATTGTTACAACTACTAAAATGAAAAAGACATAGACATTAATAAAATACATATTCAAGATATCACATAAATTATGAGTAGACGCTTACATATAAATAATTGTTGCTTATCACTGTATTAATATAAATGAGTACGTCGATGCGCTTCTCTAGATCCGCCTATGTTCAGTATGTAGCAAAATATCTGGAGTTACGGAGCTATTACAAAATGCGTCTGTACAGAAACAGGTTATCTCACCAGTCTCAGTAGCGCGAGAGGAGTCAGAGCTGAAGTACAATATTAAAACATTTAAAGTGTTTTCACCGCAACTACATATTGTTTATCGATAGCGCTTCATATCATGTTTTTGACAGCGCGAATAAATTGTCTTATCGCTTTTGCGTGCAGATGAACCTTATGTTTGTTGCAGAGAAAAGCAAACAAAGAAGTAAGTAATGTATAAACAGCAGTTACTGAGCCATTCTTCTAGATTTTAATTCGACTAGACCTAAATTGGATCACCAACAGCCCTCCCGCAGTGGTAGCACGTATTCCCTTCAGATCATTGAACGTAAACGCTGTCGGTCTCGGCTAGCATTTGGATGAGGGGCGTGCGCTGTTGGCAAGTGGGCTGCACTCAGCCCTTGCGAGACCAATTGAGAAGCTACCTGATTGAGTAGCGGCTCTGGTCACAAAAACTGACAACAGCCGGAGAACAATGTGCTGACCACATGTCCCTCCATATCAAGTGACATTTATCATCTGAGGATGATACGGCGGTCGGTCGGTACCTTTGGGAGTTCCGAGGCTTGTCCAGACGGAACACACCGAATGTGTATTTTCCCGAGCCGATTTGGATGAGATAATGCGTCCCGTAGA